>NC_057742.1:43206605-43220310 GCF_004010195.1 Chiloscyllium plagiosum
CCCACTCCGGCTTATCACCCTCACCTTGACCTCCCTCCACCTATCGCATTTCCAATGCCCCTCCCCCAAGTCCCTCCTCCATACCTTTTATCTTAGCCTGCTGGGCACACTTTCCTCATTCCTGAAGAAGGGCTTATGCCCGAAACGTCGATTCTCCTGTTCCTTGGATGCTGCCTGACCTGCTGCGCTTTTCCAGCAACACATTTTCAGCTCTGATCCCTAGCATCTGCAGTCCTCACTTTCTCCTGATATTTTTGACACCTTATCTAAGCTATCTGGTGAAAGTTGTACTCCTGATGCTATTACCATATAAGATTGCATACAGTAAGGATGCATGTTTGGGGATAAATGTGTGTTATTCTGGCTTGCAAACAGTGACTAGTGGTACGCCTCAGGGATCGGTGTTGAGATCACAGTTATTTACAATTTATATTGATGATTTGGAGTTAGGGACCGCATGTACAGTGTCAAAGTTTGTAGATGACACTAAGATGAGTGGCAGAGCAAAGTGTGTAGAGGACTGTGAAACTTTGCAGAGGAACATAGATATATTGAATGAGTGGGCAAGAGTCTGGAAGATGGAATACAATGTTAGTAAATGTGAAGTCATTAATTTTGTCGGAGTAACAGTAAAAAATATTATTACGTGAATATTAAAAAGTTGCGGCATGCTGCTGTCCTTGTGCATGAATTACAGAGGGTTGGTCTGCAGGTACAACAAGCAAATAGGAAGCCAAACGGAATTTTTTCCTTCATTGCTAAAGGGATTGAGCTTAAAAGCAGAGAGGTAATGTTGCAGCTATATAGGGCACTGGTGAGGCCAAACCTGGAGTACTGTGTGCAGTTTTGGTCTCCTTACTTGAGAAAGGATGTACTGGCACTGGACAGGGTGCAGAGGGGGGTCACTAGGTTGATTCCAGAGTTGAGGGGGGTGGCTTATGAGGAGAGACTCAGTATACTGGGATTATATTCATCAGAATTCAGAAGAATGAGGGGGGTGATCTTTTAGAAACATATAAAATTATGAAGGGAATCGATAAAATACAAGTAGAGAGGATGTTTCCATTGGCCGGTGAAACTAGGACAAGAGGGTATTGCCTCAAGATTAGAGGGAGCAGATTTTGGACTGAATTCACCCAGAGAGTGTTATTCTATGGAATTCCTTGCCCAGTGAAGTAGTTGACGCTACTCCAGTAAACAATTTCAAAGTTAAGATAGATTTTTTTTTAAATTACGGAATTAAGGGGTATGGTGAGAGCATGGGTAAGTGGAGCTGACTTCACAAAAAGATTAGCCATGATCTTATTGAGTGGCAGAGCAGACTCGAAGGACTGGACGGCCTATCCCTGCTCCTAGTTCTTATGTCCTTATGTGCTGCTTTGTTTGGGTGTCACTCTCTTTACCTAGTCGTTCTTCCTTGAAAAAAAGACCTGATAGTATTCACTCCTCTATTGGCCAGAAGAGTGGTATTGTTGAAATGGAAATCCCTAATTCTGCCTACGCATACACACTAGGTTAGAGATGTGTTATACTTTCTTAAATTAGGAAACATTAGATTATCCTTATCTGGCTCCCCTAACAAATTTACAAGAATTTGCAACCTTTTTCTTTCATATGCTAAGGATGTTGTCTTTTTAACTGTTTCAGACTGAGGTAACTTGTGTTGTGGTGATTTTTTTCTCGTTTCTTACCTTTTCCTTTTGTTAATGCAGTTATCTTACTGCTGGTTTAATTTATTAGTTTATGTGCTTTTATATGTTTGTATTGATGATGGTCGCTTGTCATTTTTTTCTTTATATTTTTGGGGGAGATATGTGCCGTGGGGATGCTGGTTGGGGTTTTTGCTGTTTTTTAATGCTTGTGATTGCACCTTGCTTTGCTGCCATTTTTTGGAGAGAAATCAATTTTAAAAAGTTGCAGAATGGACAACATTGGTCATTCTGATTTTGAAGCCTGATGGGTCATTTCACTTTTGTGATGATTTTAAATGAACTGCAAATCATTTTTTTGCAAATGAATAAGCACTCAACCTCTTGCAGAGATGATTGATATGCAAGGTTGGCAGGGTGGCTGTCCTTCACAAAGCTGATTATAAGCAATGCTTAATTGCAGGTGTGGTTAAATGAGGATTCCCAGAGGTATGCTGCAATTAATACCCATAAGGACTTGTACAAATATACGAGACTGTCTGTTAAATTTTTCAGTGGGTGACAGAGAATATTTTTCAAGTTTTACGCTGCCATTTACTGAGATGATATCCTAATCAAATGGATGTAGCTCTAAGACATTTCTTTTTCTGATGCAGTATATGCATAAAACAGGAGAAAATATGTGTGTTCCAGACTTTTCAAGTCACCTACTTGGGTTGCAGCGTCGACAAGATCAGGTTACATCCATTGGAAGATAAAGTGAGTGTGATCAAAGATGAGCCGGCTCCTACATCTGTCTGTCTGGAAGCTTAAGTCTTTCCTTGGGCTGGTAAAATATTGTGGAAAATTCATGCATACCTGATATCTATTCTGGCATCTTTGAATCAATTCCTAACAGGGGATATATTGGCCTAATTGTATTACGACTGCACTGTTAACCCAGAGACCCAGAGAATGTTCTGCAGACCTCGGTTTGATTCCTGCCACGGCAGATGACGAAATTTGAATTCAATAAATATCTGGAATGAAGAGTCTAATGATGGGACCAAGAGTGTCATCAGTCAGGGCATTGAGTATAGAAGTTGGAAAGTTTTGTTGCAGTTATACAGGATACTGGTGAGGCCACATTTGGACTACTGTGTTTAGTTTTGGTCACCTTGCTGTAGGAAGAATGTCATTAAACTGCAAAGAGTGCAGAAGAAATTTATAAAGATGTGACCAGGACTCAATGGTTTGAGTTTTAGGGAGTGGTTGGACAAGATAAGACTTTTTTCTTTCGAGCGAAGAAGATTGAGGGCGGACCTTTGTGATGATGCTGCTCCTTTAATAAAGTTATGTTATTCTTGTTTTTTTTTTCAGAGAGTTTGTAAAAGACACAGACTCTGAAAAGTCTAAGGTTGAAGGTGTTAGGGCCAATTTGAATATAGTTAACAAATACTGCCTCAGGCAAAAGGCTTTTTAGTTGCAAAAAATATTTGTGCAACGAAAGGGGAGTGGTCCTTTCTCCGAGCTTGGCTTTTCTCTGGTTTGATTTGGTTTTTGGCAGTCTGGCTATTCGCTGAAAGCAGTCAGGCAGCTGGAGCTGCTGGACAAAGAAGCAGGTCCATGCTGATAGTCTCTATCTGACATCTCTCCTGGAAGAAACTGTGTTAGATTTTAACTTTTGTGTCAAGGGTTGTTTTTGGGGATTGTTGCAAGTATTTCAAACGGCATTATTATTTGGGATAATCTGTTTTTTTTTGGATAGGTTACGTTATTCTGTAAGTTATTCCAACCTCACAGAACCAATGTTGATTTCACCAGTTTCCTCATCTTCCTTCTTCCCACCTTATCCTAGATTCAACCCTCCATCTTGGCATCACCCTTTAGAACTGACCTACATGTCGATCTTCCTTCCCACCTATTTGCTCCCCCCCTCCACTCCGAACTATCACCTTTGCCCCCTTCCTTCATCTACCTATTGCATTCCTAGTTACCTTCCCCCCAGCCCCACCTCCTCCCATTTATCTCTCAGCCCTGTTGGGCACCAATCTCCCACACACAAAAAAAAATTCCTGATGAAGAGCTTGTTCGCGAAACTTCAACTCTCCTGTTCCTCAGATGCTGTGTGACTGGCTGTGTTTTTCCATCACTGCACTTTTGACTAAGTTATTCTGTATTCTGTTTTCTTTTATTTGTGTTTCATTCAATAATCTTGTAAATAAATTCTGTTTTGTCTAAAACTAAGTGGTTTGACCAACAGCACTTCTTCTCGAATATCCAATTTCCACTTATTTAAAACAACTGGGCTACTTTCTTGAAATGTTTTGACTGGGTCTAGCCTGATCCATATTAGACGTCTGTAAGATCATGAGAGTCATGGATATGGTGCTGCACACAGTCCTTTTCCCAGGGTTGGGGAATCGAGGACCAGAGGGCATCACTTTAATGTTAGAGGGGAAAGAATAAAAGGAAACCTGAGGGGCAACCTTTTTGCACAAAGGGTGATATACATACAGAATTAGCTGCCAGTGGAAGTGGTTGAGACAGGTACATTAACAATGTTTAAAAGGCATTTGGACAAATACATGGGTAGGAGAGGATTGGAAGGTATTGGGCCAAATGCAAAGAAATAGGGTTAGTGTGGATGGACATTTTGATCAGCATGGACCAATTTGGGCCAAAAGGCCTGTCTCCGTGCAGTGGAACTCTATAACTCTATAACTCTATGATTCTATGACTCTATAACTCTATGACTCTATGACTCTATAACTCTATGACTCTCTAACTCTATGACTCTATAACTCTATGACTCTCTAACTCTATAACTCTATAACTCTATAACTCTATGACTCTATGACTCTATAACTCTATGACTCTATGACTCTATGACTCTATGACTCTATGACTCTATGACTCTATGACTCTATGATGACCAAGAATCCATTGTCGATCATCAGGAAAAAAAATCATATCTCATTTGCTAATGTTCTTCATGGAAGGAGGCTGCCATCCTTACGTTGTCTGATCTGTATGCAACACCAGATTTAAACAATATGGTTTACTCTATCCAGTCTGGGAAACTAGGCTCGCCGAGACAGTGATGCCTTTGTCAGATGAATGAATAAAAACAATGGTCAGCCTTGGAAATAGCTGCATAGACAAGCACTGGCTTTCGCTGAAGTTAAGAAACAGCTGTCATCTCTCAGGTTTTGGCAGCTTATGATCCGAAGAATGATGCAATATTGACATGCAATGCTTCCTCGTGAGGCATCGGGATGGTGTGACCTCATAGGTGGCTCAGGAGAGAGCAATGCCTCATAGTGTGGCTAATGTAGAGAGTACATACACCTTTATAAAAAAAGGATTGGCAGTCTTATTTGAATTAGGAAGTTCCATCAATACTTCCATGGAAAAAAAAACTTGTGATTATCATGGGCCACTAGCTCTATTTGGTCTGCTACCATCTGTAGCATTGGACTGCATTCAGTGGTGGGCTGTCGTATGAAAGGGTTCAATTATAATTTAGAATGCCATCTGGGAAGCTGAGTGATCAATACAAATGCATTGAACTGCCTCCCATTAGCAGATACCCCATTGTTGGTACCACCAATGGAAGAGTCCGTGGTGGTTTAAAATTTCTGGAGACATTGCCAGTCACTGCTAGCAATATCAATCTATTGCCCAAAGAGCAGTACTTAAATACTCTTCCCATGTGTGACAGACAAAAGACAGGGAACTTACTCAGAAATTACTTAGACTAGCCACTCTATTTAATTCTTTAAACATCAATACTTCATATGAAACATACATTCATTACGACATTTATTTCTAACTAGATCTAAATTACCTTCAACTTTAACTGAGTCAGAGAAAATCACTGGAGATGCTGCAATCTGTACTGAAAGCAACAAATACTGGAGATCATAATGGTTCAGGCAGCGTCCATGGAAAGAGAGCAACCTAATGTTTCAAGTCTAGAGGAATCTTCAGATGGTATTCCCTCAGAATGATTGTCCTGAGCATAGGATATCATCAAATACTAGGTGAACTCCACCAGGCCTATGCAGGGGTCTCCAAAATGAATATGTTAGCACAACATCACATCTGGTGAACAGGCTTGGATGCAGATAGAGTCACGTTGTTGGGGCAGTGCCCAAAGTGTCAATAAGGAGAAAAGTTAATGCCAGTAGGTTCCCCAAATCCGTAGCAATGGCTGAAGAAATCTTGGACTTGTTCTTGTGTCGATTATACAGGTCACTTCATGGGTTCAGTGGTTTTAGCAATTGTAGGTGCCCACTCAAACTGCTTGGATGTACATTGGGTGCATTTTGGCAATCATGGAACGATGATAGAAAAAAAATTGAACATATCATTTTTCAACATGTAGAGTCCCAGAAGTATTGGTCACAGATCATGTGCCATTGTTGTCTGCAGGGAATTTGGCTATTTCTGAAAGAAAAATAGTATTAAGGACAGCTCCATACCAGCCATCAGCCATTGGCTCAGTAGAAAGTGTAGTTCAAACTTTGAAGAAACAATCTATGGCCTCACTAGATAGCAAGCTACAACAGTTCTTAATTGATTATAGGACCACCCTATCTGCAACAACAGGGAGACCACTTGCAGAGTTTCTCAATTGCAGGTTAAGTCCCAGGTTAAGTCTGATCCTTCCAGAACTGGGGGAGGGTGAAGTGGCATCAAGGACTCCAGTGCTGGATAATCCATCAACCGAGAGAGACAGTTGGATAGAGGGGATGAAGATGAAAGATGGTTGAAAGAATTACAGAACAGGCTCACATGGTTAAATGACATGGTCGACTCAAACTTAGGACCAGTGATGTTAAGGTTCAGGTAGGTGTGATGGTCCTGTACAAAGATGTGAACTATATGAAAGCCAAAATTTCATGTACGGTAAGGGAGCAGAATATGCCCTGCCCCCGAGCAGTCAGAAAAGCTGCTGTAAGCAATGGGATCGCTCTCCACATCAAGTGTTGACGAGTCCTCTGAATCAGAATTGGACATAATGGATGTGGCCACATCAACACCTTTTCTACTGGAAAACAGGAGTGACATTCTACTGAGGTGTTCTTGATGTAAGAGACAAGCTCTGGTATGTTACATGCTGCCTGATTTAAATATGAGTCAGTGCAACCTGGCTGCATGCTTCTCCAAGAAAAACGGACCAGGTCTATGTTCTCAGACTGAGACGGAGTGGGATGCAATGATTGTCACAATGACCACCAGCCAAACCTTATAGAATATGAGTTTCTTGTTTGTGGCTGTTAACCTGGCCCAACAATGGAGTTCTGGCTGACAGAGGCAAAGCGTGAGTGTCAGGGAAACTGACACTTTGGTACCTGAATCTCAATGAAGCAGCACAAAAGTTAAGGACTGTTCATGTGTAAATAAAGGGTGAAAGGATACAGGTATGTGTGGAGTCATTTCAAATAGAGACAGACTTTCTGTTTCCTGAACTTTCATGGATCACACACCGAAACGTCCACCTGAACCCTTTGTTTTCCATCTTCTAAAGATCAGCTCTTGCCAGTTACAAATTGATTCTTCTTTTGACTAAGGCATCCTGTCTACTGATCTTTTTATTCTGATCAACATCTTTGAAGACTTTTTTGTTCCACTTGAGAGCAGTTGGGACTGATTCCAGGTCTCCTGGCTCAGATACAGGGACACTACAACATGACTATAAGATGTCCACTCATTATGTTGATAAAGATCAGGGCCTCTCAGTTTCATCAGCTGTGCCCATTCATTGACTATTTGAAATGACAAATCATTCCAATCGCATTCATGCCGCTCACAACACTCCTATCATTCATCACACGTTGTTCTTACATCTGACAATTATTCTCCAATGAGAAGAGTAGTTTACTGTAATCGACAATTCCTGCTGACTCACTTCATATCCATCAATTTCACCTATCGTGAAAAGCAAATGTTTTCTCCTTCAAGACTTTTATATCAGGTCCACCACAGACCAGCTGTATTACCAGAACCATTTAATTTTTGACCTGCCACTGTATTAAATTGAATAATTGAATACAGTGGATATTTCATATCCTTCATCACAGGTTCTCTGAACTTGGGCAGAGAAACTCCATAAATCAAAGAATTTGTGCAGTAAGTTAAATTGTCGAGCATATATGCAACATGTTTAAATGTATATCCACCATCACTATTCCAGTCATCGTCAATGTAATATAAAATGCACCAGACCCACAGACATATGAAATTGGCAGACATGGTGAAGAGTAACATCATTGAATTTCTTCTACTCTCCAGCTCTGGGTCCCTGTCATTCTCACCCTTGCTCTTACATCTCAATATCTTGCAGTCTCAATTTCCCACTAAAATTTGCCTGATTGTTTGTGTTGAGTAACATAATTAATACAAATGGGAGTCTTGGGGTTAAAACCTGCTCAAAAGTTTTATATCTTCTCCACACAGGGTCAGCAGAATATGCTTTTCTATTAGAACAACCCCATGTATGTTGTCAATGATCTTTGAATGTCTAAATCTAAAGTAGATGAGAACATTTTTTTAAACAGACAGAATGGTTGATGTCGCTAGAATCACAGTTGCAATTTTCTTGGTACAATACTTCAATTTCAGCTTCTGACAACAAATTGCAGTAAATCAATCAAAGGTGAAAGTGAGATTAAACCAAATGGAACAGTCAATGACTGCATGGCACAGGGTATAAAGAGCATTACACACAGGGTAATGTACAGGTATGTTGGTAGGAAATAATCATTGCTCACTTTTCTGAGTATGATCTCAAGAATAATGAACAGTGAATCTGCTGTAGCCATGGCAACAATGTAGCATCTGATACAGGTGGAGAGTCTGCACTTTTCTCGGGATGGGATGGCAAATGACACTACATTAAATGGAAAGAAAAGAGAAATTTACTGGAGATTGTTGATAACACAACATTAGTGACTGCATCTGAAAAGTAACTGCTATACATCAATATCTTGAAATTCTGAGTTTGAAATCAGATAGACGTTAAATAATGCTAACCATGATTTTAGTGGCATCAGAACTCGGTAGATCAAATTTGTGGTGTGCAAAGAAGAGCCATTACTGGACCTGAAACTTTAATAATGTTTCTCTCTCCACAGGTAAAACAAGATCTGTTTAATTTCTGCAGAATTCTCTGTGTTTTTCTAAGACATCCACCATGACAGTATTTCATTTTCTCAAATCGTATATGACAGGTTTGTTTACGCAAAATGCCAGCAGGACACAAAACCTCAGTAAAATATTTGAATGAAGAATACAAAAAAGGAAATCACATTCTAAATTCAAATATCTCCTGAACAGGAGAGCCTCTTAGCAAATCAGACTGCTTTCTCACATTTTGGACACAGATGCTTCTGGGATCATTCCCTATAGCTAAGTAAACTGGTGACCAAGGGTTAGGGGTGAATAGATAATGTCAGTGTTAAGACAAGTTTAATGAAATTGCAAATGAAAACATGAAACGTGGGATAATTTCTTCTCAAATGATGGAACAATGAATAAATTAACAACATCGCAGGTTTAGTTTGCTCATTTCAATTTTACTTTCCACATCCAAGCATAAAACTATGGGTGTCAATTGTATTAAGAACAAGGAACAAAGAACAATTCAGCATAGAAACAGACCCTTCCACCCTCCAAAGCTGTGCTGACACATTTTGTGCTTTCGTAATAAACTTATCTTCAAATACAGGATCCATATCCCACAATTCCCCTTCACTTCATGTACTCGTCCAGATGTTTCTGGAATGTTGCTGTTGTTAACTTCCACCAGCTCCTCTGGCAGCATGTTCCAGGTACTCGATGTCTATTGTGTGGAAAGCTTGCCTCCTATATTTCTTTTAAACTGCCTGCCCCTACCCCAACCCCTGAACCTTGAACCTGTGTCTCCCAGAAATAGATCCGTTCACCTTTGGAAAAGGTCTCATACATTCCACTTTCATTCATGCCATTCACAATCTGAAAAAAACATCTTTCAGGACTGCCCTCAACCTCCTACATATCAGTGAAAGAAGATCCACTCTATCCAATTTTCTTTTTAGCTAAAATCCTCCAAAGAAGGCAACTTGCTGGCAAATCTTTTTTTAAAGATTCCCTACAGTGTGGAAACAGGCCCTTCGACTCAACAAGTCCACACTGACCCTCTGAAGAGCAACCCACCCAATTCCCCTACATTTACCCCTGACAAATGCACCTAACACTACGGGCAATTTAGCAATTTCAATTCACCTAACCTGCACATCTTTGGACTGTGGGAGGAAACTGGAGCACCCAGAGGAAACTCATGCAGACACGGGGAGAATGTGCAAACTCCACACAGACAGTTACCTGAGGCAGGAATTGAACCCAGGTCCCTGGCGCTGTGAGGCAGCAGTACTAACCACTGAGCCACCGTGCCGCCCTTTTCTACATCATCTCCAAAGCATCCACTTGCTTCAGGCAGTGTGGTAACCAGAACTGTATGCAATAGTACAAGTGTGGCCTAACTAAACTGCTGGAAAGCTGCTGCCCATAACTTACCTGTGTTTTTTTTTAATAACCTTTCCAAAAAAAGCAAGCATGAAAAAGGCCTTTTTTACTACCTTATCAACCTGTGTTGCTACCTTCAGTGATCTGTGAACCTGCACACCCAAATATCTCTGCACATCAGCGGTGAGAGTGAGGGAGCGGTGAGAGCAAGGATTAGCGGTTGTCAGGAAGGTAAATTTCCCTCTAAGTAAGACTTACTTCGAGAGTCAGCATCCTCCATTTTGTAGCAACAATGGGAGCTGTGTGAGTGAGGACCAGGGGCTACCAGGAAGGTAAATTTCATCGAAAAGAACTCACCTCGCGCATTAGCGGCATCCATTTTGCAGCAGCAGCAGGAGAAGTGAGAGTCTATGTTTATCTTCTTGATGCTGTCTTGGAATTCCTGTGATGATTGTACGGAGTGTTTGGATCCACTGCTAAGTTGTTTCAGTTTTTGTTGAAGTTCTTTTCCCATTTTATGTGATGGAGTTCGAGGGAGTGCTTAACGGGTCTAAGTGCTATGTCTGGTTGGTGTACTGTGGGTACATAGAATAGTACACAGTAGGACAGGCCCGTTGGCCCACGATGTTGTGCCGAGGATTAATCCGAATGTAAAGTAAAATAACTTAACCTACGCACCCCTCAATTCACTGTGATCCATGTGCATGTCCAGCTTAAATGTCTCTAATGACTTTGCATCCTCCACCACCGCTGACAACACATTCCATGCATTCACAACTCTCTGCGTAAAGAACCTTCCTCTGATGTCCCCTCTATACCTTCCTCCTAATATCTTAAATCTATGACCCTTCGTCCCACTCAATCCTGCCTTGGGGAAAAGTCTCTGGCTATTGACTCTATCCATTCCTCTCATTATCTTGCATAACTCAATCAGGTCACCTCTCTTCCTCCTCCTCTCCAGAGAGAAAAATCCAAGCTCTCCAGTTCAGGCAGCATCCTGGTAAACCTTCTTTGCACCCTCTCCAAAGCCTCTGTATCTTTCCTATAGTAGGGCGACCAGAACTGGACACAGTATTCCAAGTGTGGTCTCACCAGGGACTTGTAGAGCTGTAGCAAAACCTCACAACTCTTAAATTCAATCCCCCCGTTAATGAAAGCCAAAACACCATATGCTTTCTTAACAAGGCAAAAGTGAGGACTGCAGATGCTGGAAACCAGAGTCTAGATTAGAGTGGTGCTAGAAAAAGCACAGCAGGTCAGGCAGCATCCAAGGAGCAGGAAAATCGACGTTTCAGGCAAAAGCCATCAGGAATGGAGGAAGGGCGTCTCCATGGTGGAGAGATAAATGGGGGTGTGGGGCTGGAGAGAAGGAAGCAAAGAGTACAATAGGTGAATGAGGGTGTGAATGGAGGTGATAGGTCAGAGATGAGGGTATAGCAGATAGGTGGGAAGGGAGATTGGCAGGTAGGACAGGTCATGAGGACGGTGCTGAGCTAGAAGTTAGGAACTGGGCTGAGGTGGTGGGAGGGGAAATGAGGAAGCTGGTGAAGTTTACATTGATGCCCTTGGGTTGAAGTTTTCTGAGGCAGAAGATGAGGCGTTCTTCCTCCAGGTGTCGGGTGGTGAGTGAGCAGCGGTGGAGGAGGCCCAGTACCTCCATGTCCTCAGCAGAGTGGGAGGGGGAATTGAAATATTGGGCCATGGGGTGGTTGGGTTGATTGGTGTGCCTGTCCTGGAGATGTTCCCTAAAGTGCTCTGTGAGGAGGTGTCCAGTCTCCCTAAAGAAGAGGAGACTGCATCAGGAGTAACGGATACAATAAATGACATTGTTGGATATGCAGGTGAAACTTTGGATGTGGAAGGCTCCTTTGGGGCCTTGGATGGAGGTGAAGGAGGAGGTGAGGGTGCAGGTTTTGCAATTCCTGTGGTCTTGTCAAGAGAGGAGGAGAACTTCTTCAAGGTAGGCATCCTTGCAAGAGGATTTGCAGTAAGATTAAAATCAGCTTGGCAAAAGTGAGGACTGCAGATGCTGGAACCCTGGAGGCTCCCTGGCTCCATTCCTGATGAAGGGCTTTTGCCCGAAATGACGATTTTCCTGCTCCTCAGATGCTGCCTGACCTGCTGCTTTCTTAACAACCTTATCCACTTGGTTGGTTACTTTGATTAATCTATGTACTTGAACACCAAGATCCCTCTGTTCCTCCACACTGCCAAGAATCCTGTCTTTAATCCTATATTCACTATTTGAGTTCGACCTTCCAAAATGCATCAGTTTGCATTTATCCAAGTTGAACTCTATTTGCCATTTCTCAGCCCAGCTCTGCATCTTGTCTATGTCACACTGCAGCCTGCAATAGCCCTCGATACTATCAACAGCACCTTTAACCTTTGTGTCATCTGCAAATTTACTAACCCACCCCTAAAACTCCTCATCCAAGTCATTTATAAAAACTACAATGAGCAGAGGCCCAAGAACAGAGTCCTGCGGGACACCACTCAACACTGACCTCCAGGCAGAATTCTTTCCATCAACAACCACTCTCTGCCTTCTGTCAGTCAATCAATTCTGAATCCAGATAGCCAAATCTCCCAGTATCCCGTACTTCTTGACTTTATGAATGAGCCTATCATGGGGAACCTTATCAAATGCCTTGCTGAAGTCCATATACACCACATTCACTGCTCGGCCTTCATCAACCTGTCTTGTCACCTCCTCAAAGAACACAATAAGATTTGTGAGGCATGACCTGTCCCTCACAAAGCCTTGCTGACTGCCTTTAATCACGCTATGCTTTTCCAAATAGTCATAAATCCTATCCCTCAGGATTTTTTCCAAAACTTTGCTGACCACAAACGTAAGACTGACTGGTCTGTAATTGCCAGGGATTTTCTTATTATGTTTCCTGAAAAGAGGAACAATATTTGCCTCCTTCCAATCCTCCAGTACGACTCCTGTGGAGAGTGAGGAGGCAAAGATCTTTACCAGTGGCTTAGCAACCTCCTTTCTCGCTTCCCAGAGCAGCCTAGGATAAATCTGGTCTGGCCCTGGGGACTTATCAATCTTCATGTTTTCCAAACTTTCGAGCACATCAACTTCATCAATCTTGATCTGGTCAAACCTGTATCCCAGCTCCTCAAAGTTCTCATTCACAACAAGGTCCCTTTCCTTTGTGAAAACTGAAGCAAAAAACTCATTTAGGGCTTCAATGGCTTTTGCCTAAAACGTCGATTTTACTGCTCCTCGGATGCTGCCTGAACTGCTGTGCTTTTCTAGCACCACTAATCCAGAATCATTTAGGACTTCTCCTATCTGCTCAGACTCCATGCAAAAGTTCCTACGCTATCCCTGATCAGCCCTACCTTCTCCCTGATCATTCTCTTATTCCTCACGTATGAGTAAAATGCCTTTGGGTTCTCCCTAATCCTTCTTGCCAAGCCTTTATCATGCCCGCTCCTGGCTCTCCTCAGTCCATTTCTGAGCTCCTATCTAGCAAGCCTGTAATCCTCTAAAGCTGTGCTAGATCCTTGCTTCCTCCACCTTACGTAAGCTGCCTTCTTCCTTTTGA
>NC_057742.1:43220342-43223421 GCF_004010195.1 Chiloscyllium plagiosum
TGTCCATATGTCTGCTGTGCCCTTTCTGTGGAACAATTGTTCCCAGTCTGTACTTCCCAACTCCTGTCTGATAGTGTCATAATTTCCTTTTCCCCAATTAAATATCTTCCCTCTGTAACTGCTCCTTTTCCTTTCCAAGGCTCTCCAAGGCAATGGTAAATATGGTAATCCAAAAAAAATCTGAGGGTTTCCGCTTTCTGTTGTTGCTTTCTGGTTTCATTCTTTGTAGGTCAATCCTTGTCCTTAGTGTGTCTTATTTTGTTGGTTTCACAGTGTGTTGTTTGTACCATTGGTTAGCTGTGGTGTGGGTGACACTCCCTCTGGAGGTAGGTGTCAGTATCTGCAAGGAGTTTCTCTGCTTTCTGAATCTCTTTGGTCTTGTCCATGATGACCGTCACTTTTGCCGTTGCCCGCTGGTATGATGATTATGTTCTTGTTCTTTTTGAGTGATGTTAGAGATTCTCTCACTTTGCTGTTCAAGTTGTTCATTTGTGTTTTCTTTGTTAGTAGGGGTACACTGGTTTGTCTGACTGCTTGCTGTGCCTCTTTGGTTAGTCTGTTCCTTCTGAGCATACATTCTAGTGCAGCTTAGGAGTCTGTTGGTTTTTGTATCCCTGTGGTGGAAGTTGAGCTAGTATGGCTTTTTCTGTGCCTGAAAGCCATCTGTTGGAGAAGTTTCTTACCCGGGTGTCTGTTGTGTTGTCTTTCTGCTGTTGGTTAGCTTCGTCACTTTGTCTTGTCGTGCTGTTCTCTTTCAGTATGAACCACAGACTTCCTAGCTGGCCTGGAATTTATGCTCAGACCTAATGGACGAACTGAAGAGGCAGAGCAAGCAGTCAGACCAACCTTTGTTTTACTAACAAAGGTAAGGTAAATGAACAGGCTCAACACCATTGAGAGTAAAGCCCTAAAAACACTGAAAAATGACAAGAACATAATCATCGTACCAGCGAACAAGAGCAGAATGATGGTTATCACAGACAAGAGCGAATATGTTCGGGAAGCAGAGAAACTACTTGCAGATACCAGCACCTACCTCCAGAGGGAGTGTAACCCCCACACGACACCTAACCAACAGGGTAGCAATACCTGCAAAAAACAGACTAATAATCAGGAGTGACCTACAAAGGATGAAACAAGAAACAACAACACCCCGAGATTTTGTGGATTACACAAAGTACACAAACCAGACATACCACTTAGACACATGGAGGCACTCCCTCAAACTCCAGCACATAAACTAGCAAATGAACTTCAACAAAAACTGAGTGAACCAAACACTCCGTACAATCATCACAGGAATTCTGAGACAACATCAAGAACTTAAACATAGACAAGGGTGAAGCAATAGTGATATAACGGCACTATTCACTTCAACTGACAAAACTCTAGCCAGAGAGACAATAACCAACATCCTGGATGAACAGAACAGACAGCATGATGGGAACCTATCAACAAAGACTGGACACTCAAACTCCTAGGCCTGGGCTTGAATACACATTTTACTTTCAACAACCAAATATATGAACAGATCAATGGTACCCCTATGGGCTCACTCATTTCTGGGCTCATAGCAGAAGCAGTGATGCAAAGACTGGAACAAATAGCCCTCCAACAAATCCAATCCAAACTCTGGATCAGCAATGTAGACACTTTTGTTATGATTAAGAGAACAGAAATTGAGAATACACACACCGAATTATTAACACCATGCTCACAGGAATCAGATTTATGAGAGAGGAAAATAACTAACAATCAACTCCCATTCCTGGATGTGATGTTAGAAAGAACGCAGAATGGTGAATGTATCCATAAAGTGTACAGGAACGCCAGACTGACCAAGTCCTGAACTACAACAGCAACCACCCAAATACACACAAAAGAAGCTGCATTAGGACCCTGTTCTAAAGGCCTACAACACCCGACCTATGAAGGGAAGAAGAAGAACACCTCTACAGAGTATTCACCAAGAACAGATTTCCCTGTAACTTCATCCCTAGATGCCTAACAGACAAGCAACGCGACAAGGGCATGCCACGAACTAACTCACTAGCCACGCCATCTTATATAAAAATTGTCTCAGAACTGACAGCCAGATTTCTCCAACCACTTGGATCATGACAGTCTATAAGCTGACAGCCACGCTCAGCCGACAACTCACCAGGATAAAAGAGCCAATAGTCAGCATGTGCAAGACAAACGTAGTGTATAAGATTCCATGCAAAGCCTGCACGCAACAGTACACAGGACAAACAGGCAGGTAACTAGCAATCCACATCCACGAACACCAATTAATCACTAAATGCTATGGCCACTGTCCCTAATAACCACACACACAGATGACAAGGGCTGCAAATTTGACTGGGATAACATAGCGATCATGGATCAAGCTAAACAGAGGACAGCCAGTGAATTTCAAGAAACATGGCACTCATCCATGAACTGCATCAACAAAAACATACACGTACACCCAACATAGCAGCACTACAATGAACAACAGGAAGTGGCAACTGGAAGCTGCAGGAATGGAACCAAATAACTTCCAGAAGTCACATGACAGCAGCACTTCACAGGAGACTCCAAAGTTCTGAAAATGTCACAGAGACAGGGAATGAAAAGTCTGCAAATCACTATCCCAGCTCGGCGAACACACCCACAACCACAACAACTGATACCCGAGCCACAAATCTTTATGCAAGACATGAACAGGCTGGGATTGGCATCTAGTCACATACACAAACACTTGGAATCTCTCAGTTCAGATCAGCATTCACTCTCTCTGAAAGATATAGTACAGGCCTGCAACTTCGTAACGCTGTGCACCCTCAGAAAGATATTGAGTAGACATTTTGCATCCGTACAGACAAGAGAAAGGTGTTTTTAAACTAAAGTAGATCATTTCTTGCAGTGAAAATGATAGCCTTTTACCCAGCACTCATTTAAAACTGTCACTACAGCATCCACTTGCAATGCCCGACAAACCCATCCACCTGGATGAAACTGCAGCTGTTTACTTTCCTTTCTGACTGACCGACCCTACATTTCACTGGAGTGCTATTAGAACCAACTTCTTTGCTTA
>NC_057742.1:43223921-43238715 GCF_004010195.1 Chiloscyllium plagiosum
TAGCTTCCATCTGCCCAGTTTCTGCCTCACTTTGCTGATACGCTCCTCCCAAGACTTGGCGCACACCCCAGCCCCTCCGAACCAAATACCCAGCACCTTCAGTTGGTCAGTCCTGATGGTGAAGGGGATCAGGGATTGGTTGGCCCAGTTCCCGAAGAGCATGGCTTCGCTCTTGCCTCAGTTGACCTTGGCCCCCGAGGCCCGTTTGAATTGGTCACATATGCACATGAGTCTGTACATGGACAGCGGATCTGAGCAGAAAACGGCGACCTCATCCATGTACAGGGAGGCCTTAACCTGCAGGCCCCCGCTGCCAGGAATAGTCACCCCTCTCAGGCTCGCATCCTTCCTGGTGGACTCGGCAAATGGTTCTATGCAGCACACAAACAAGGCAGGAGAGAGAGGGCAGCCCTGTCTGACTCCAGATATGACTGGGAAGCTATCTGATTCCCACCCATTGATTGAGACTGCACTGACAATGCTGGTGAGAGCAGTCTGATCCAATTGCAGATTCCCTCCTCAAAGCCCATTTTGGAGAGAACATCTCTTATGTATGTGTGTGATATCCTGTCAAAGGCTTTCTTCTGGTCCAGGCTGATCAGGCTGGTGTCCAACCCTCTGTCCTGCACGTAGGCGATCGTATCCCTGAGGAGTGCGAGACTCTCAGCGATCTTCCTGCCTGGTACAGCACAGGTTTGGTCAGGGTGAATCACCGACCCCAGAACAGGCAATGACCTTTGACAAGATTTTGTAATCCGTATTCAATAGTGAGATTGGTCTCCAATGTCTGAGTTCCTCCCTCTCCCCCTTCCGCTTGTAGATGAGGGTGATGATGCCTTTCCTCATGGATTCACTCATGGTACCTGCCCGAAGCATACTGACATACACCTCCAGCAGGTCCCGGCCAATCAAGTCCCAAAGAGCAGAATAGATCTCGACCGGTAAGCCGTTGCTTCAGGGAGTTTTATTCTTTTCGAAGGACTCGAGGGCCTTGGTCAGCTCATCCAGAGATAGTGGCTGGTCCAGCCTCTCCCGTGTTCTGTTGTCTCAGACCTCCTTGATAGAGGACAGGAATGGCTGGGAGGCCGCACTGTTGGTTGGCTTCGCGTCATACAGACTGGCATAGAAGGATTTACTGATCCTCATGACGTCAGCCTGAGATGATGTTATCGAGCCATCTTCTTCCTTCGGGCTGCTGAGCACGGAGCTCTCTTTGTGCACCTTCTGGATGAAGAAATGTGAGCACATCTCGTCCTGCTCCACCGAGCGGACTCTGGACCGGAAGATTATCTTGGAGGCCTCCCCGGCAAAGACCAAGGCTTGCTGGCCCTTCACCTCCTTGAGGTCCTCCGTGACATCGACCCCCATCGTCTGCAGCAGGAGCAGGTTCTGCATACTTTCCTGGAGTTGGGACTGTTTTCCCCACCTCTCTCTCGCCTCCTGAACAGCTTTGAGGAAGAAGAACCTCTTGATGTTTCCTTTTACTGTTTCCCACCAGTCCGCTGGGGACTCAAAGAGGGGCTTCACGGTTCTCCAACCTGCATAGTCCCTCTTGAGCTCCTCAGTATTTCCTGGGGTCAACAGCTTAGTGTTCAGCTTCCACGTTCCCTTACCAGCCCGCTGCTCGTCCTGTAGGTGACAGTCGGCCAGCAGGAGGCAGTGGACAGAGAAGAACACTGGCTTGACGTCGGTGGATCTGACCAAGAGCATTCGGGACACAAACAGGTAATCTATCCTTGAGTGGATAGACCCGTCTGCCCGTGACCAGGTGTATCTACGCTGCGCTCCGTCGGCAGGGGTACTGAAGACATCGTGCAGCTTGTCATCTTTGACCATTTCCATCAGGGCTCTGGACGTGGCTTCCAGTTTACTGTCCCCCCTGCCGGATCGTCTATCTGCATCAATGATACAGTTGAAGTCTCCGGCCAGAAGGACCGGCCTGGACGTAGCCAGCAACAGTGGAAGCTGCTGCAGGACGGCCAACTGTTCACTCTTACCCACTGGGGCATACACATTAATCAGTCTCAGAAGAGCGTTTCTGTACATGACATCAGTGATGGGGAGGTGCACACCCTCCACCTCCTTAACCTCGGAGATGGTGAAGTTGCCTCCTCGCAACAAGATGCCCAGGCTTGAGGAGGGGTTATCATTGTCCACCGACCAAACTGACGGCCCATGGGCCCATAAGCTCGACCATCTCCTGAAACTGCTGAGGTGCGGTATCCCACACTCCTGCAGGAACAGGACATCAGCTTTAACATTGGCTAGGAAGGCCATCGTAGAATCACATCGCCTAGCAGACTTAATCCTACGCACATTGATACTGGCAATTTCTATCACCACTTTAACAGTTAATGAGGTTTCCAGTGTCCGTTTGTCGATTGTCCTGTCTCTGGGGAGGCTGTCTGCATCCCTGTGGTGAAGGCGAACTGTTGGACCCTCGCAGTGCTGAAGTAGCTGTCCTGCTCCTCGCTGGAGTCGTTTCCACGCTCTGGTGTCATCAGGCTGGGACCAGGGTCTGCACAGTCCCGTTCTCTGTCTGACAGTGGATCACTGCTCCCAGTTACCTGGAGCTGTGGGGCAGTGGGCACCTCCTAGTTTCCAGCAGGTTGGGGGGTGGGCATTATAGTCTCCTCAGAGAGTTCGTCATTTCCTTGTTGGGGGGTGCTGCCCTCCTTTCTCCCCGCGGCACTCTGTCTCTTCTTCTGGTGATGACCCTTCTTGTGCCCGTCTTCACCATCTGAAGAGCTGCCCATATCCTCACCGTGCAGCTGCCTTTTCCCCCTTTGCTGGGAGGCTTTAGGGGGCCTGGCGGATTTTCCTCTTCCTGGTTTTTACAGGTATCCAGTCCTCTGTCACCTTAGTTCCCTCCTCCTCCATTGCCTCCATCTGCCCTGTTGGAGCTTGGGTCAGCTGCTGTACCTCTCCGCTGGCTGCCGTCTGCTCCTCTCCAGCCTGTCCTTCTTTCTGTGTGCCACCAGACTCCATTCCCCTGCTGTCTGGTTGGACCTTGCTGGTCATTTGGGGTCCACAAGTCATGTTGCCACAACTGGCCATCTGTGTGTAGGTGGCAGCCCCTCGTCTTGGGCAGGCCTTGTATGTGTGGCCCGCCTCTCCGCACAGATAACAGTTCTTGGCCTCTTTGCATTCCTTGGTCAGGTGACCCTCCTTCTTGCAGTTCCGACAGATAGTGACCTTAAATTCTGCCGCCATGTATCCTGACATCCTGCAGGTTCGGCACACTTTCGGCTGCCCTGCATATGTCAGGTAATCTCTGTTCCCCTCCGATTGCGAAGCAGTGAGTCACTGGTTTGAGCCTTTAAAAACTTACCACAAGCGCGGGAGTCCTCCATTTCGGTTTTTCAGCGGCAGCAGCAACTCGAAGGGAGCTTACACCAGAGCCTGCTGGGAGCGGTGAGTCACTGATTGTGCTTTTAAATTTGAAGTCAGACAGCAGAGATTTCTTGGAAAGGAGGGACTTCTTATTTTTATTTCCGTCCTGCTATATAAGTCAGTGTTTTTTCAACCCAAGACCTTACCTTTGTAGGGCGTCCCACCCAACCACCTCCTCTAACCTTAAAGATCAGCGATATATGAGGTAAAAGTCTCTTTTTTACTTTGTGACCAGGGGACGAGCAGGGATGGCAGTGCAGGGAGAGCAATGTTCCTCCTGCATGATGTTTGAGGTGAGGGACGCCATTAGTGCCCCATCCAAGTACATCTGCAGGAAGTGCACCCAACTCTCGCTCCTCCAAGACCGTGCTAGGGAACTGGACCGGGAGCTGGATGAACTTCGGATCATTCGGGAGGCAGAGGCTGTGATAGATAGGAGTTACAGGGAAGTAGTTACTCCGAGGCAAAAAGAAAGCTGGGTGACTGCTCGAAGGGGGAGAAAACAGTCAGTGGAGGGAATCCCCCGCGGTCGTTCCCCTGAGAAACATGTATACCGTTTTGGATACTGTTGAGGGGAGGGTGACTTACCAGGGACAAGCAATGGGGCCCAGGTCTCTGGCACTGAGCCTGTCCCTGTTGCACAGAAGGGAAGAAAGGAAAGGTGGAGAGTGTTAGTCACTGGGGACTCAATAGTTAGAGGCTCACATAGAAGGTTTGTTGGGAACGAATGAGACTTGCAGTTGGTGCATTGCCTCCCAGGTTCCAGGGTCCGTGATGTCTCGGATCGTATCTTTGGGATCCTGAAGGGAGAGGGTGACCAGCCTCAAGTCATTGTCCATGTAGGTACCAATGACATAGGTAAAAAGAGGGATAGGGATATAAGGCAGGATTTTAGGGAGCTAGGGTGGAAGCTGAGAGCTGGAACAAGCAGAGTTGTTATCACTGGTTTGTTACCCGTGCCACATGATAGTGAGGCAACGAATAGGGAGAGATATCAGCTGAACACGTGGCTGCAAGGATGGTGCAGGAGGGTTGGTTTCAGGTTTTTGGATAATTGGGGCTCACTCTGGGGAAGGTGGGACTTGTACAAACAGGATGGTCTTCACTTGAACCAGGGGGGTACTAATATCCTGGGTGGGAAATTTGCTGGTGCTATTCAGGTGGGTTTAAACTAGCTCAGCAGGGGAATGGGAACTGGAGGTGTGGCTGCAGTGCACACGAGGATTGAGAGGAGGAAGGACGGGGATGGGATTTCAGGGTCACAGGAATGTGCTGGCAGACTGCAAACTAGTTTGAAGTGTGTCTACTTCAATGCCAGAAGTATCTGAGATAAGGTAGGTGAGCTTGCAGCATGGATAGGTACCTGGGATTTTGATGTTGTGGCCATTTCAGAGACATGGATAAAGCAGGGTGAGGAATGGATGTTGCAGGTTCCAGGGTTTAGACCTTTCATTAAAAACAGGCAAGGCGGTAAACGAGGGGGAGACATGGCCTTGTTAGTCAAAGATAGTATAACGGTGGCTGAGAGAATTTTTGATGATGACTCGTCTACTGAGGTAGTGTGGGCTGAGGTGAGAAACAGGAGAGGAGAGGTCACACTGCTTGGTGTTTTTATAGGAGTGCTGGAAGAGCACAGCAGTTCAGGCAGCCTCTGCAGAGTTCCAGGGAGGTGGAAGAGTAGATTAGCAAAATTATTCTGAGTAAGAGTGAAAGGAACAGGATGGTCATTATGGGGGACTTTAACTTCCCCAACATTGACTGGAAATGTAATAGGCCTAGTACGTCGGATGGATCAGTTTTTGTCCAATGTGTACAGGAGGGTTTCCTGACACAGTATGTCGAAGGGCCGACAGGAGGGGAGGCCACACTGGATCTGGTGCTTGGTAATGAACCAGGCCTGGTGTTTGATTTAGTTTTAGGTGAGCACTTTGGAGAGAGTGACTATAATTCAGTTACATTTAGTTTAGCGATGGAACGGGATAGGTACATGCCACAGGTCAAGAGTTATCGATGGGGCAAGGAAAATTATAATGCGATTAGTAAAGAATTAGGATGCATAGAATGGGGTAGTTAAATGTAGGGGATGCAGACAATTGAAATGTGGAGCTGGTTTAAGGAACAGACATTGCGTGTCCTTGATAGGTATGTCCCTGTCAGGCAGGGAGGAAATGATAAGGTAAGGAAAACGTGGTATACAACAGAAATTGCATCTCTTGTTACGAAGAAGAAGGAGGCTTATGTGCTGATGAGACAAGATGGTACAGATGAGGCAATGGAGTGTTACAGATCAGCTAGGAAGGATTTAAAGAGAGTTAAGAAGAGCAAAGAGAGGACAAGAGCAGTCTGTGGCAAATAAAATAAAGGAGAACCCTAAAGCTCTCTATAGTATGTGAGGAATAAAAGGATGATTTGGGTAGGAATAGGGCCAGTCAAAGACAGAAGTGGGAAGTTGAGTGTGGACCCTGTAGAGATCGGAGAAGTGCAAAACAAACATTTCTCATCGTTGTTCACTCAGGAAAAGGAGAATATTGTAGAGGAGAAGAATGAGGTATGAGATATTAGACTAGAAAGGATCGAGGTTAGTTATGCACAGGTGTTATCAATTCTAGAAGGAGTGAAAGTAGACAAGTTCCCTGGGCCAGATGGGATTTATCCGAGGATTCTCCAGGAAGCTAGGGAGGAGATAGCAGAACCTTTGGCTTTGATATTTGAGTCGTCATTGTCTACAGGTTTAGTACCAGAGGACTGGAGGATTGCAAATGTTGTGTCCTTGTTCAAGAAGGGCAGCAGAGATGACCCAGGTAATTATAGACCAATGTGCCTTACTTCTGTTGTCAGAAAGGTCTTGGAAAGGATGATAAAAGATAAGAGTTATAATCATCTAACAAGCAACAAATTGATTGCAGATAGTCAACATGGTTTCGTCAAGGGCAGGTCATGTCTCACAAACATCATTGAGCTTTTTGAGAAGGTAACCAAGCATGTGGATGAGGGTAGGGTAGTTGACATGGTGTATGTGGACTTCTGTAAAGCCTTTGATAAGGTTCCACATGGTAGGCTGATGGAGAAAATGCAGAGGCATGGAATTGAGGGTGATTTAGCAGTTTGGATTAGAAACTGGCTTTCTGAAAGAAGGCAGTGAATGGTGGTTGATGGAAAATATTTAGTCTGGAGTCCAGTTACTGGTGATGTGCTACAAGTATCTGTTTTGGGAACACTGCTGTTTGTCATTTTTATAAATGACTTAGACGCAGGCATAGGTGGATGGATTAGTAAATTTGCAGACAACACTAAAGTCGGTGGACTAGTGGACAGTTTGGGGAGAATGTTACAGGTTGCAGGGGAACATGGATAAACTGCAGAATTGGGCTGAGAGGTAGCAAATGGAGTTCAATGCAGCTAAATGTGAGGTAATGCACTTTGGGAAGAATAACGGAAAGATGCTTGGTAGTGTGGATGTGCAGAGGGATCTTGGTGTCCATGTACATAGACCCCTGAAAGTTGCCACCCAAATTGATAGTGCTGTTAAGAAGGCATATGATGTGTTAGGTTTCATTGGTAGAGGGATTGAGTTCTGGAACCGTAATATCATGCTGCAACTATACAAACCGCTAGGGCGGCCACACTTGGAATATTGTGTACAGTTCTGGCTGCCCCATTGCAGGGAGGATGTGGAAGCATTGGAAAAGGTGCAGATGAGATTTACCAGGATGTTGCCTGGTCTGGAGGAAAGGCTGAGAGACTTGGGCCTGTTCTCATTGGAAAGAAGAAGGCTAAGGGGGGATTTGATAAAGACATACAAGATGATCAGAGGATTAGATAGGGTAGACAGCGAAAGACTTTTTCCTAGGATGATGACGTCAGCTTGTACAAGAGGGCATAACTACAAATCGAGGGGTGATAGATTGTAGACAGATGTCAGAGGCAGGTTCTTTAAGCAGAGAGTGGTTAAGGGCGTGGAATGCCCTACCTGCTAATGTAGTCAACTCAGCCATATTAGGGAGATTTAAACAATCCATAGATAAGCACATGGATGATTTTGGGATAGTGTAGGGGGACGAGCTGAGAAGAGTTCACAGTTCGACGCAACATCGAGGGCCAAAGGGCCTATTTTGTTCTCTATTGTTCGATGTTCTATGTTCTACTTTCTCTGGATTCTCATTATCTCATTTCTGAAGGCTTCCCACTTTCCAGCCTTCCCTTTACCTGCGAACATCTGGCCCTAATCAGCTTTGGACAGTTCTTGCCTAATACCATCAAAATTGGCCTTTCTCCAATTTAGAACTTCAACTTTTAGATTTGGTCTATCCTTTTCCATCACTATTTTAAATCTAATAGAATCATGGTCGCTGGCCCCACAGTGTTACCCCACTGACACCTCAGTCACCTGCCCTGTCTTATTTCCCAAGAGTAAGTCAAGTTTTGCACCTTCTCTGGTAGGTACATCCACATACTGAATCAGAAAATTTTCTTGTATGCACTCAACAAATTCCTCTCCATCTAAACCCTTTACACTATGGCAAGTTATGTTTTAACTTTCCTTTATGTTTGGAAAGTTAAAATCCCCTACCATGACCACCCTATTATTCTTGCAAGTAGCTGAGATCTCCTTACAGGTTTGTTTCTCAATTTCCCTCTGACTATTAGGGGGTTTATAATACAATCCCAATAAGGTGATCATCCCATTGACATCTCTGCCACTCTCAGATTCTATGATTTAACTCATGTCATTCACTGAGGGTATCCTGTTGCATACTGCACTCAGGTCATGGTGAGTGCAGTGCTGTCTCCTTGAATTGCTCTCAGTGACATCTCTGCCAATCTCTGACACAATGTTCTTCTGCACGGTGATCACTGAGGGTTTCCTGACACGCTCTGCTCTCCTCTTGTGGCAATCGCACTGCTATCTCCAAGAATTCCTCGCAGTAACATTGTTGCCACACTCTGCTTCAAGGCTCTTCTGCACATCGATCACTGAGGGCGTCCTGCCATGAACTGTACTCAAATCATGGTGACTGCAGTGTTGTCTCCTAGAGTTGCTCTCAGTGACGTTGCTGCCACCCTCTGACTTGATGCTCTTCCGCACGTTGATCACTGAGGGTTTCCTGACATGCCGCTCTCCTCTTGTGGTGATTCTATAGCTCTCTCCCAGATTTCCGCTCAGTGACATCTCTGCTGCATTCTGCTTCGATGCTCTTCCTTGCACTGAGTGTATCTTGCCGCAAACTATTGGCCATCATGGTTATTACAGTGCCGTCTCCCAGAATTCTTCTCAACGACCTTTCTGCTGCCATCAGATCCGATGCTCCTCCTCCAGGGGTGCCCTGTCATGATCCGTTTTCCAGTCATGGTCGTCTCCCCAAACTCATCTCAGTCAACTCTCTTCCACCCCATGATTTGATGCTCTTTTTCACATCGATTACTGAGGGTGTTTTGTCACGATCCAATCACCAGTCACGGTGACTGCAGTGGTGCCTCCCAGAATTCCTCTCAAGGACTTCTCTGCCACCGTAATGATTTGATGCTCTTCTTCGCGTCATTCACCAAGTGTCTCTTGTCATGTACCACACTCCAGTCGTGGTGACGTCAGTGGTGTCTACCAGAATTCCTCTCAGGAATGCCTCTGCCAATCTCTGAATCATTGAGCTTTCTCACATTGATCACTGAGGGTTTCCTGTTGCAATCCATGCTCTCCGGTCATGGTGAGTGCAGTGTTATGGGCCAGGCCAAACTACCTTAACATATTTCAAGAAAGTAGTCAAAAAGTGTGGCACTGGAAAAGCACAGCAGGTCAGTCAGGATCTGCGGAACAGGGAGTCGATGATTCGATGCTCTTCCTCACGTCAATCATTGAGGGGTGTCCTTTTGCAATCTGCTCTCCAGTTGTTGTGGTTCTGTTCACTGAGTTGGGAATTTGTGTTGCAGACGTTTCGTCCCCTGTCTAGGTGACATCCTCAGTGCTTGGGAGCCTCCTGTGAAGCGCTTCTGTGATGTTTCCTCCAGCATTTATAGTGGTTTGTCTCTGCCGCTTCCGGTTGTCAGTTCCAGCTGTCCGCTGCCAGAGGAAACATCACAGAAGCGCTTCACAGGAGGCTCCCGAGCACTGAGGATGTCACCTGGACAGGGGACAAAATATCTGCAACACAAATTCCCAGCTCGGCGAACAGAACCACAATAACGAGCACCCGAGCTACAAATCTTCTCACAAACTCTGCTCTCCAGTCACTGTAGTGCTGTATCCCAGGATTCCTCTTCGGGACTTCTCTGCTGTTCTCTGATTCAACTTTGTCTTTGTTCACCCATGTCCAACACTGGCATCTCCACATGATTACTTTTAAATGTTTACCTAAACTGGAAGCAATACAAACACTTTATCTCCTGTTTCAAAACTACTAATTTTTGATTGCTTGTCTGCTTGCTTCTTCCTCACTGTTATGGACCAGGCCAGACCCCTTCAACACATTTTAAGAAGGTAGACCAAACCCTAATATTTTTAGTTATTTTAGGCATATGCAAGGTGGATATTCTGTTTTCAGTCGGAAGAAGACAAACACCAAAGACAACAGCCACTGTATGGTTTTGAAATTAATTTGATGTGATTTTAATAAGTGTTTTATTGGAACAGTATGTTGTCAGAGAGTTGGAGGCAGGTAATAAGCAGTTAAGAGAAAGGGGACTTGGAGTTGTGAATAGTTGTTGTTTAATGTTTCCTTTCAGAGTGAAAGAATAAATTGATATTATTATCTTTAAATAGTGAAATTTGGGAGTTCTCTGTCACTCATATTTTAAAAGATTATGAGGTAGGGTGAGCTTTTCTGAGTGTTTGGTTCAATTAACAGAAGAATCCAACAGTGCAATGTAACACAACTTAAGGTCCCTGTTCCAATTTCCTGCAACACCACCATGAGCACAACCTTTGGCAAAAAAAGCTAAATTCAAATCTAGGTTCTTAAAGGAGATATGTTAAAGAGAGAGGATCAGCTTGGGATAATTTTCACTGTTGCTACCTTCTTTTTCCCCAGCAGTTTCTAACTGCTAAAATGAAACTGAACTAGAAGAATCCCTGAATGGGAAGAACTGGCCACTGCGTATCATTACGCAGCTGCTTTAAAAAATCCCAGAGGCCTCCCCAGTTGTTGACATAGGCTGACTTTTTGGAAGCCATGTCGGCAGCTCTGCCTTTAATAACCACTTCAGAAAAAAAACAAATACAACATAACATATAACATAGACCATGGAATGTTACAGTGCAACACAGGCCCTTTGGCCTTCGATGCTGCACTGACTTGTGAAAATAATCTGATGCCCATCTAATCTACACTGTTCCATTATTATCCATATGTATGTCCAATGCCCATTTAAATACCTTTGATGTCGGTGAGTCTACTACTGTTGCAGGCAGGTCGTTCCACACCCCTACTACTCTCTGAAAGAAGAAACTACACCTAAAATCTGCCCTAAATCTATCACCCCTCAATTTAAAGCCATGTCCTCTCGTGCTAGTCTTCACCATCCGAGGAAAAAGGCTGTCACTTTCCACTCTATAATCCAGGTGTGGCCTTACCAAT
This sequence comes from Chiloscyllium plagiosum, assembly GCF_004010195.1. NCBI lineage: Eukaryota > Metazoa > Chordata > Chondrichthyes > Orectolobiformes > Hemiscylliidae > Chiloscyllium > Chiloscyllium plagiosum. The sequence goes on from NC_057742.1 coordinate 43,234,883, forward strand.
GTTTTGTACAAGTGAAGCATGACCACGTGGCTCTGAAACTCAATCCCCCTACCAATAAACACCAGCACACCATATGCTTTCTTAACAGCCCTATCAACCTTTCAGGGTAACTTTCAGGGATTTATGCACCTGGACCCGAGAGCTCTCTGCTTATCTATACTGCCAAGACTTTTACGATTAACCCAGTACTCTGCATTTCTGTTATTTCTTCCAAAGTGAACTACCTCATACTTTTCTGCATTAAACTCCATTTACCACTTCTCAGCCCAGCTCTGCATCTTTTCTATGTCCCTCTGTAACTAACAACATCCTTCAGTACTGTCCACAACTCTGCCTTCCTTAGTGTCATCCACAAATTTACTAACCCATCCTTCTACGCCCACTTCCAGATCACTTACAAAAATGACAAGCAGCAGTGGCCCCAAAACAGATCCTTGTGGTACACCACTGGTAACTGAGCTCCAGGATAAACATTACCCATCAACCACCACACTCTGTCTTCTTTCAGCTAGCCAATTTCTGATCCAAACCACTAAATCACCTGCATAGAGTCATAGAGTCATAGAGATGTACGGCATGGAAATAGACCCTTCGGTCCAACCCACCCATGCCGACTAGATATCCCAACCCAACTTAGTCCCACCTGGCCTATACCCCTCCAAACCTTTCCTAGTCATTTATCCATCCAAATGCCTTTTACATGTTGTAATTGTACCAGCCTCCATCACTTCCTCTGGCAGCTCATTCCATACAACCCTCTGTGTGAAAGTTGCCCCTTAGGTCTCTTTTATATCTTTCCTCTCTTATCCTAAACCTATGTCCTCTAGTTCTAGATTCCCCGACCCCAAGGAAAAGACTTTGTCTATTTATCCTATCCATGCCCCTCATAATTTTGAAAACCTCTATACTGTACTCAATACTCTGACCAATAAAGGAAAGCATTCCAAACACCGCCTTCACTATCCTATCTACCTATGACTCCACTTTCAAGGAGCTATGAACCTGCACTCCAAGGTCTCTTTGTTCAGCAACACTCCCGAGGACCTTACCATTAAGTGTATAAGTCCTGCTAAGATTTGTTTTCCCAAAATGCAGCACCTTGCATTTATCTGAATTAAAATCCACCTGCCATAGGGTGGCCCGGTGGCACAGTGGTCAGCACTGCTGCCTCACAGCGCCAGGGACCCAGGTTCAATTCCCACCTCAGGCAACTGTCTGTGTGGAGTTTGCACATTCTCCCCGTGTCTGCATGGGTTTCCTCCAGGTGCTCTGGTTTCCTCCCAAAGTCTAAAAATGTGCAGGCAGGTTAGGTGAACTGGCCATGCTAAATTGCCCGTAGTGTTAGGTGAAGAGGTAAATGTAGTGGAATGGTTGTGGGTGGGTTGCTCTTTGGAGGGTCGGTATGGACTTGTTGGGCCGAAGGGCCTGTTTCCACACTGTAAGTAATCTAATCATGCCACTTCTCAGCCCATTGGTCCACCTGGTCAAGATCCTGAGGTAATCTTCTTCGCTGTCCACTAAACCTCCAATTTTGGTGTCATCTGCAAACTTAATAACTGTACCTCTTATGCTCGCATTCAAATTATTTATGTAAATGACAAAATGTAGAGGACCCAGCACCGATCCTTGTGGCACTCCACTAGCAACAGGCCTCCAGTCTGAAAAACAATCCTTCACCACCACCCTCTGTTTTCTATCTTTGAGCCAGTTCTGTATCCAAATGGCTAGTTTGCCCTGTATTTCATGAAATCTAACCTTGCTAGCCAGACTCCCATGGGGAACCTTGTCAAACGCCTTACTGAAGTCCATATAGATCACATCTACCGCTCTGCCCTCATCAATCCTCTTTGTTACTTCTTCATAAAACTCAATCAAGTTTGTGAGACATGATTTCCCACGCACAAAGCCATGTTGACTATCCCAAATCAGTCCTTGCCTTTCTAAATACATGCACATCCTGTCCCTCAGGATTCCTTCTAACAATCTGCCCACTACCAACATCAGCCTCACTGGTCTATAGTTCCCTGGCTTGTCCTTACCACTGTTCGTAAACAGTGGCACCACCTTACCATGTGGAACCTTATCAAATACCTCACTGAAGTCCATATACACCACATCAACTGCTTTACCTTCATCCACCTGTTTTGACACCTTCTCGAAAATCTCAATGAGGTTTGTGAGGCACGACCTACCCTTCAGAAAACTGTGTTGACTATCCCTAATCGAATTATTCCTTTCCAGATGATTCTAAATCCTATCTCTTATAACCTTTTCCAACACCTTACCCACAACCGAAGTAAGGCTCACTGGTCTATAATTACCAGGGTTGTCCCAACTCCTCTTCTGAAACAACATTTGCTCTCTTCCAGTCTTCTGGACTACTCCTGTCGACAATGTTGACATAAAGATTGAAGCCAAAGACTCTGCAATCTCCCCCTTGGCTACTGTGGTGTAAAATTATGTCCCAATACATGTGTGAATCATAATGTAACAGTCTTCTGGACTACTCCTGTCGACAATGTTGACATAAAGATTGAAGCCAAAGACTCTGCAATCTCCCCCTTGGCTACCTAGAGAATCCGAGGATAAATCCCACCTGGCCCAAGGCTCTTACCTATTTTCAGATCTTCCAAATTGCTAAAACCTCCTCTTTCTCAACTGCAATCCCATCTTATCTTGTAGCCTGTATCTCCGTATTCTCACCAATATTGCCCTTTTCCAATGTGAATGCTGATGAAAAGTATTCACTCAGTGCTTCCCCTATGTCCTTAGATTCCACACACAACATTCCACTACTTTCTTTGATTGGCCCTAATCTTACTCTAGTCATTCTTTTATTCCTGATATACCTATAGAAGGCCTCAGGGTTTTCCTTGATCCTATCCACCAACAACTTCTCATGTCCCCTCCTGGCTCTTCTTAGCCCTCTCTTTACATCTTTTCTGGTTAACTTATAACACTCAAGCCCCCTGTCTGAGTTTTCATGCCTCATTCTCACATAAGCCATCTTCTTCCTCTTGACCAGACCTTCAACTTCTTTAGTCGACCATGGTTCCTTCTCTCAACCACTACCTCTCTGCCTGATTGGTATATACATATCAATGACCCGCAGTATCTGTTCCTTGAATGAGCTCCACATTTCAAGTACATTCATCCCCTGCAGTTACCTTCCCCATCCTATGCATCCTAAATCTTGCCTAATTGCATCATAATTGTCTTTCCCCCAGCTATAACGTTTTCCCTGGGTATATGCCTTTCCCTGCCCATTGCTATTGTAAACGTAACTGAATTATGGTCACTATTGCCAAAGTGCTCACCTACTTCCAAATCTAACACCTGGCCGGGTTAATTCCCCAGTACCAAATCCAATATGGCATCACCCCTTGTTGCCTTGTTTACATACTGTGTCAGAAAACCCTTCTGTACACATTGAACAAAAACTGACCTATCTAAACTACTTGAACTAGAGTATTCCCAGTCAATATTGGGGAAGTTAAAGTCCCCCATAATAACTACCCTGTTACTCTCGCTCCTATCGAGAATCATTTTTGCTATCCTTTCCTCTAAATCCCTAGAACAATTCGGAGGCCTGTAGAAAAATCCCAACAGGGTGACCTCTCCTTTTCTGTTTCTAACCTCAGCCCAAACTACCTCAGTGGATGAATCCTCAAACGTTCTCTCAGCTGCTGTAATACTACCATTGATTATCAATACCACACCACCACACTCTTCTGTCATCATCTCTGTTCTTGCGGAAACATCTAAATCCAGGAATTTTTTTTTTAGATTACTTACAGTGTGGAAACAGGCCCTTCGGCCCAACAAGTCCACAC
>NC_057742.1:43238734-43242555 GCF_004010195.1 Chiloscyllium plagiosum
CTGTGGGAGGAAACCGGAGCACCCGGAGGAAACCCACGCAGACACGGGGAGAACGTGCAAACTCCACACAGTCAGTCGCCTGAGTCGGAAATTGAACCCGGGTCTCTGGCACTGTGAGGCAGCAGTGCTAACCACTGTGCCACCGTGCCGCCCACAATCTGCAACAACCATTCCTGTCCTTCCTCTCGCCATGTCTCTGAAATGGCCACAACATTGAAATCGCAGGTACCAACCCACGGTGCAAGTTCACCCACTTTATTCCTTCTTAGAGGAACAACATCATCACAATCATGCACTGTGCTATTTTCAAAAGCTGTCCCACTAACTCACCCACTCGATTCAATCTTTCCCTAAAATTTGACTCATAATCCAAATATGTGCTCTCTGAAGCCTGACTTGTCAATTTTTCCTTTATTATGTTCACAGGTCCTCTCACCTCATTTCCAAAACACTAATTCAAATGTACTGAATTTACTTGATTAATTAGATGCATTTTTAATTGCAAAAAGTTGCAAATGAAATTTCTTTATCTGAATTGTCTAAATAATGATGGATATAAGGCCCGAAAGTGATCTTTAAACTTTGATTTCACCATTCTAATGTTCCTGCAATTGATTTAAATAGTTTGATTCCCAAGATATCCATAACTTCCTTGAATAATTTTGATGCAAAATTTAACCTTTGATCTGATTACATTTCTGTCATTAGTCTCTGCCCAATCCAAACACAGAGTCATAGCGTGTACAGCACGAAAATAGATCCTTCGGTTCAACTCGTCCATGTCGACCTGATATTCTAATCTAGTTTAGTCCCATTTGCCAGCACCTGGCCCATATCCCTCTAAACCTTTCCTATTCATATACCCATCCAGGTTCCTTTTGAATGCTGTAATTGTAGCAGCCTCCACCACTTCCTCTGGCAGTTCATTCCATACACTCACCACCCTCTGCATGAATAAAGTTGCTCCTTAGGTCTCTTTTATGTCTTTCTCCTCTCACCCCAAACCTATGCCCTCTAGTTTTGGACTCCCCCACCCCAGGGAAATGATCTTGTCTATTTATCCTATTCATAACCCTCACGATTTTATAAACATTAGAATTTTTTTTCTACAATTCTTTTAAGTGTGGTATTGAATAATGGAATGGCCTCCAAAGAAATCTAGTAGACATCTTCAACATTATCAAACAGACTGCCTACTTTTTGTTTTAGGGAAGGGTCCTACAGGTTAATCAGGTAAAACACTTGTAAAAAGTTCTTCAAATGATGGAATAGCCATTAAGCATACTGGTTTTACCACTGCCTGAGGCTTTCCTAATTCTTGATATTTCTGACATGTCAGGCAAAATTGAAACACAGTTTTTGTAATCCAGGCTTTTAAAGCTATTGTATATTTGGGTTTGAACTTCCCTTACTTACATATGACCAGCTATTGATACCTCATGTGAACAGCTATTGATACCTCATGTGCTTCCTGCAAAACTTCCTTTTTGTAACCCAATAGTACTACAACTTGATGAAGTTCTGACTATTTTCCAACTTTCTGTATATGTAATGGTTTCCATTTCCACATTGAGATATTGTTTTAAGATTGTAAAATTCAGAATAAACTCAGATTCATTTTCTGAGTATACATTTTGATACAACTGCCTTTTTTCATATTTTTGTTGTAAACAAAATAACTTCTTTGAATTAAAAATATCGACACTGTCCTCCAAATGCTTTTGTTTCTTTGTTCTAACCATTTGATCAAACATAGTTTCTGATAATTGAACTTCAGCTTCAATATTTTATTTCTTGTTTTTTTCTTCTGTTTCAATGTATGGCTTTGTGATCTCATTACTACATTTCAGGAAAAATGCCATGATCACATCCTGTAACATCTCAGTTGCCTGATTTTCCACTAGCTTTTCAAGAACAGTAAACATCACTGCCATCTGTGATTCAACTATATCTTGCCTGAGAATATGCTCTATTTATGAAGCAGAGAATTTCTTTATTACTCCTATCCCCAATTCGCCACTTTTCACCAAACTCTGCAACCACACCTGCTGCGATAGAACACTACATTTTTTTCACTATGATTTTCAGTAATGCCATCTTTTCTTGCTACACTCCTTCTAAAGGACATAGCTCCTCATCTCTCACAATCAAAGACTGACTTTTTTTAAACCTATTGCTCCTGGCAAACATAAATAAACTTACCCACACACATAAGTTCTTTAAAGAGATCTGCTAATTCCTTTCTACCCAACCCCTGATCAGGCTGTGCATTATTTTGCAGTGATTTAGCTTCCACTGGGATTTACTTTTCCGTTATAATCATCCCCGTTGTTTTATCATGTTTTGTCACATACGTTTTCCACATCCATTTTTGAACAACTAATAGTGTGACTTTACATGTCCTACTCTGGTGCAGTGAAAACATTTGAGATATATTATTTCTCTTCTCCCATCTTGGATTTCTTTTTTAACATTCTTTTAATCTGAGGTAAATTATCTTTAATGTGATTTCCTTTCTCTTTACTGCCTGAGGTTTTCTATTGCCACAATTTCCATCCCACACAGATTTAATTTGATGCCAGAGGCCAAACTTTGATTTATGAACTATTTCAAAATAATTTGCTATTTGTGCTGCTAATCTTGCCATTTTAGCTCTTTGCTCTTGCACATGAGTTCTCACTACTTCAGGGAGTATATTTTTCAACTCCTGCAAAATAGTATTCTCTTTAATAGAGTCATATGTCTGATTTATTTTGAATGCCCATCTCACTTATCAATTTTCCTTTCAAAGAAAGAGAAATACAAAGAAAATTTACAGCCCAGGAACAGGCCCTTCAGCCCTCCAAGCCTGAGCCAATCCAAATGTACTGTCTAAACCTGTCAATCAATTCCTAAGCATCTGTATCCCTCTGCTCCCCACCGACTCATGCATCTGTCCAGACACATCTTAAATGGATCTACAGTGCCTGCTTTTACCATCTCTGCTGGCAACGCATTCCAAACACCCACCACCCTCTGTGTGAAGTACTTGCCACATGTATCCCCCTTAAACCTTCCACCTCTCACCTTGAAAGCATAACCTCTTGTTATTGAATCCTTCACCCTGGGAAAAAGCTTGTCTCTATCCATCTTGTCTATACCCTTCCTGATTTTGTAAACCTCAATCAGGTCCCCCATCAATCACCTTTTTTTCTAATGCAAATAGCCCTAACTTACTCAATCTCTATTTATAGCTAGCACCTTCCATACCAGACAACATCCTGGTAAACCTTCTCTGCACTCTCTCTAAAGTGTCCACATCCTTTAGGTATTGTGGCGCCCAGAACTGTACACAGTATTCTAAATGCGGCCAAACCAATGTCTTGTACAATTTTAACATGACTTGCCAGCTCTTATACTCAATACCCCGTCCAATGAAGGCAAGCATACCATATGCCTTCTTGACCACTCTATCCACCTGTGCAGTAACCTTCAGGGTACAATGGACCCCCAGATCTCTCTGCCCATCAACTTTTCCAAGGCTCTTCCGTTCATTGTGTAATTTGCTGTTGAATTAGTCTTGCCTAAATGCATCACCTCACATTTGGCTGGATTGAAATCCATCTGCCACTTCTCCACCCAACTCTCCAGCCTATCTATATCCTCCTGTATTCTCTGACAGTCCCTTATGCTTTCTGCTACTCCACCAATCTTCATGTCATCTGCAAACTTGCTGATCATACCTCTTCTAGATCATTCATGTACATTACAAACAACAGTGGCCCCAATACTGACCCCAGTGGAACACCACTGGTCACCTTTCTCCATTTCGAGAAACTCCC
>NC_057742.1:43242756-43271876 GCF_004010195.1 Chiloscyllium plagiosum
TCACAAACAACAGTGGCCCCAGCACTGACCCCTGTGGAACACCACTGGTCACCTTTCTCCATATCGAGAAACTCCCTTCAACTACTACTCTCTGTCTCCTGTTGCTCACCAGTTCTTTATCCACTTAGCTAGAACACCCTGCACACCATGTGACTTCACTTTCTCCATTAGTGGGTAATCTTATCAAATGCCTTACTAAATTCTATGTATATGACATCAATAGCCCTTCCTTCATCTATCAACTTGGTCACTTGCTCGAAGGCATGATCTCCCCCACACAAAACCATGCTGCCTATCACTTATAAGCACATTCTTTTCTAATTATAAATAGATCCTATCCCTCAGTACCCTCTCCAGTAACTTTCCCACCACCAACATCAGGCTCACTGGTCTGTAGTTAGCCAGAATATCCCTACTGCCCTTCTTGTACAGGGGGACAACATGAGGAATCTTCCAGTCCTCTGGCATCTCACCTGTATTTAAGGATGCCACAAAGATATCTGTCAGGGCTCCAGCTATTTCCTCTCTCACTTCCCTCAGTAACCTGGGATAGATCCCGTCCAGAACTGGGGATTTGTCCACCTACCCATCACATCTTCCCTACTTATGTCAACATGATCCAGACTAATCAAACTTCTACCTCTAATCTCAGGATTCATCATGTTCCTCTCCTCAGTGAATGCTGTTGCAAAGTAATCATTCAGAATCTCACCCATTCTCTCGGGTTCGACACACAGCCTTCCTCCATTATCCTTCAGTGGACCAATCCTTTCTCTAGTTACCCACTTGTTTCTTATATAAGAATAAAATGCTTTGGGATTCTCCTTAATTCTGCTCGCTAAAGCTATTTCATGACCTTTTTTAGCCCGCTTGACTCCTCGTTTAAGACTTGTCCTACTCTTCCGCTATTCCTCCAGGGCCCATTCTGTTCTTAGCTGCCCAGACCTTATGTATGCTTCCCTTTTCCTTTTGGCTAGTTGTACAATTTCTCCTGTCATCCACGAATCTTGCCCTTCCTATCCTTTGTCTTCAATGGGACGTGTCTATCCTGCACTATCGTTAACCTATCTTTGAAAGCCTCCCACATCTCAAATGTGGACTTTCCTTCAAGGAGCTGTGTCCAATCCACATTTCCGAGCTCCTGCCTAATTTTGATATAATTGGCCTTGGCCCAGTTTAGTACTCTTCCCTTAGGACCACTCTCATCTTTATCTGCGAATATTCTATAACTTACAGAATTGTGGTCACTGTGCTCAAAGAAATTCCGCACCGCAACTTCTACCACCTGTCCTGGCTCGTTCCCCAGTACCAGGTCCAATATGGCCCCTTCCCTCGTCGGACTATTGACATACTGCTCTAGAAAACTCTCTTGTATGCTTCTTACAAATTCTATATCATCCAGACTTCTGACGCTAAGTGTATCCCAGTCAACGCTGGGAAAATTAAAATCTCCCATCACCACTACCCTATTGCCTCTATATTTTTCCATGATCTGTTTACCTATTTGTTCTTCTACCTCACGCTCACTGTTGGTAGGCCTGTAATACAGCCCCAACAATGTAACAGCTTATTTCTCAGCTCCACCTATAATGCCTCACTATCCACGACCTCCATCGTGTTCTCTTTTAGCACAGCCGTGATATCGTCCCTAACCAGCAATGCAACTCCACCCCTACTTTTACTTGGCTTGTCCTCCATGAACACCAATTAGCCACAAAACGACATGACCAGCTATCCTTAGTAGCCACACACGCAGATGACAAGCAACATGAATTCGACTGGGACAACACTACTATTATAGGACAAGCCAAACAGAGAACAGCCAGGGAATTCCTAGAGGCATGGCACTCATCCACAGATTCTATCAACAAACACATCGACCTGGACCCAGTATACCGGACACTGCAGCAGACAGCTGGAACTGACAACTGGAAGCAGCAGAGACAAACCAGTATAAATGCCGGAGGAAACAACAGAAGCGCTTCATAGGAGGCTCCCAAGCACTGAGGATGTCACCTAGACAGGGGACGAAACGTCTGCAACACAAATTCCCAGCTCGGTGAACAGAACCACAACATCCAAACGGTATACCTGTTTTGGGGGGAGATGACCACAGGGGACATCTGCACTGCCTTCCTACTTTTTTTCTGTCTTTTGGTCACCCATTCACTGTCTCCCTCAGCAATTCTAACCTGCGGTGTGACCAGTTCACTAAACGTGCTATCCATGACCTCCTCAACATCGCTGATGCTCCACACTGAGTCCATCCGCAGCTCCAGAGCCATCATGCGGTCAAACAGGAGCTGCAGCTGGACACATGTCTTGCAAGTGTAAGAGTCAGGAACGTCAGCCACGTCCCTGAACTCCCACATCAAGCAAGAGGCACATGCCACGCGTCTGAGGTCCCCTGCCATTCTAAGCTTAACTTTATACGAATGAACTAAAACCAAACAATGCACTTGAATATATGAAAAAGAAAGAGAAAGAAATAAAAGCCTTACCTTACAAAGTCTTTTTCTTCTGGTTAGAGGGGGGGGGGGGGCTGCAGGAGGGAGATACTACACGTGTAGTGTCTCAGGTTTAGCCGCTGCCCAAATATAAATTAAGGCCTTACCTTTCTGGCAGCCTTCGCTTCACTCCACCTTCTCTCCTCGCCGCTCTGTCAAAATGGAGCTCTCTTCGATCCTTTTAAATTCTATGTACATCTGACCATGCTCCCTCATTAGATTCCTAAAACATTGTCTGTAGATTTGTGAATTAGCTTGTATGTAGTTAATATTGCTTTTTTCACCTCATGATACTCTGCAGATGTCTCCATTGATAGTGATGCAAACAGCTCACTAGTTTAACCTACCAATTTTGTTTGACTGAAAGATACCTGCATGTTCACAGGCCACTGCATTTGTTGAGTTGTTTTCTCAAATGGAATGAAAATGGTTTCTCTGTCCTTCTCATCAACACTTGAACATATTTAAACAGAACCCCACCAGGCTTTTGGCTACAATGGTTCCTATATTTGACCTCTGCCATTTGTAGTTGACTCTCCTCTTTCATTGCCACCTTCTAAAGTTCAAAACCTTTTGACCTTCTCCATCTCTTCTGCTAGGGAACTCCAAACGGACCCTAACACCAGGGTTATATTTCTCTCCCCACCCCTTTCCATTTTCCGCAAAGACGGTTCCCTCTGTGATTACCTGGTCAGGTCCCTGACTCCCAACAACCCACCCTCCCACCCTGGCACCTTCCCCTGCCACCGCTGGAATTACAAAACCTGCGCCCACACCTCCCCCCTCACCTCCATCCAAGGCCCCAAAGAAGCCTTCCACATCCATCAAAATTTCACCTGCATATCCACCAGTGTTGCTCCCGATGCAGTCTCCTCTATATTGGGGAGACTAGACGCCTTCTTGCAGAGCGCTTCAGGGAATATCTCCAGGACACGCGCACCAATCAACCCCACCACTCCGTGGCCCAACATTTCAACTCCCCTCACACTCTGCCGAGGACATGCAGGTCCTGGGCCTCCTTCACCGCCACTCTCTCACCATCCTACACCTGGAGGAAGACCGTCTCATCTTCCGCTTTGGAACACTTCAACCCCAGAGCATCAATATGGGCTTCACCAGTTTCCACATTTCCCCTTTCCCCACCTTACCCCAGTTCCAACCTTCCAGCTCAGCACCATCCTCATGACCTATCCTACCAATCCTCCTTCCCACCTATCCGTTCCACCCAACTCTCTGACCTATCACCTCCATCCTTACCCCCATCTACCCATTGTACTTTTTGCTAACTTCCCCCACCCTCCTCTCTGACCTATCACCTTCATCCCCACCCCCATCCACCTATTGTACTCTTTTCTACCTTCTCCCCAACCCCACCCCACTCCCATATATCTCTCCACCCTGGGGACATCCTGCCTTCATTCCTGATGAAAGGCTTTTGCCTGAAATGTTGGTTTTCCTGCTGCACAGATGCTGCCTGATCTGCTGTGCTTTTCCAGCATCACTCTACTCTAATATGGGCCAGTGAGGGCCAAAGAGCATGTTTTTGTGCTGCACGTCTCTATGACTCTATGACTACTCATCTATGACTACTCATCTACAAACAAAACACATTGTATTCTTACTCTACAACTGAAATACAAACAAAAGAAAGAATTTGTCTAAATTCAACTCGAATGGAAAACCTAAAAGAGTAACTATTCCAAGAAGTTAAAAATCACACAACAGCAGTTATCGTCCAACAGGTTTACTTGGAAGCATTAGCTTTTGGAGCGCTGCTCCTTCATCAGGTGGTTGTAGAATATAAAATTGTAGGGCATAGAATTATAACAAAAGTTTACAGTGTGATGTAAATGAAATTATATATTGAAGAAGACCTGGATTGTTTGTTCAGTCTCTTATCTTTTATAAAGGGCATGTTGGTTTCAGTTTGTTCATGTGTAAATCCCAGAACTTTTTAAAGTTACATTGTCAAGTGAGCTTTAACAATAGGTGCCATGTTGGCCCAGATAATGCATTGAAAGTGTGAGGTTCCATGTGTGAGGCTGTCTTGTGTCCCAGTGTTCAGTCTAATTCTAATCTAAAAAATGGATTTACAGAATCTTACATGGATTCATGCAGTTTTTGAGCAAAATAAAATGTGATTCTGCAAGTACAAATTCACCCCACAAACTTATATGTGTGTGTGCGTGTCTGTATGTGTGTGTGTGTTGGCTATCAGCCTCTGCTTGGCCGCTTTGCACTGTTGCCTGTCCTGAAGTCCGCCTAGAAAGGTGGTCACCTGAAGGTCCGAGGTCGTATATCCCACACCACTGAAGTGTTCTCTGACTGGGAGGGAACACTCCTGTCTGTTGATCGATATACTGTGTCCATTCATCCATTGCCATTGCCTCTGCTCAGTCTCACTAATGTACCATGTACAATGGCAAAATATAGTGGTGCACTTTTGCATAACAGGTGAAGACTGGGCGAATATAAGTAGATGGGGCATTGGGAGAAGCAAATTGGCCCATGAAAAGCAGGGAGGGATCAGCAATACATTCATTTCTCAATTTACAATGATTCCATTCTTATAGATTCATATATTCATACAGAGCAGAAGAGATCCCAGTCCCCATCTAGTCTACACTGACATAACTACCACTCAAAGCACACTAATCCCAATTTCCTGCAGTTTTCCCATCTTTTTGAATGTTCTGATATTTGAAGGACTCATTCAATCATTTTTTTACGCTTTAAGAATTCCAGCCTCCACTAAGTTCACAGACAGTGCAATCCGTATTCCCACCACCAGCTGTTGGAAAAGGTTTATTTTCCCAAATCTAACGTGAATCATGTGTTCCTTACCCTAAAATCATGCCATCTCGCAATTGTCCCCTTCCCCTCGCTTTGTCCTTACTGTTCATAATTTTATATATCTCAACTATGTCCCCGCCTCAGTCTTCTTTGCTCTGAAGAAAACAATCAAACCTATCCAGTCTCTCGTTATAGCTCAATATCGCCACCTAAGGCAGAATCCTGGTGAACCGTTTCTGTACCACCTCTAGTGCTATCACATTGTACCACCTCTAGTGCTATCACATTGTACCACCTCTCGTACTATCATATTGTTCCTGTAGTGAGGTAACCAGAACCAATTTTGGCCTAACTAACACTGCCTACAACTCCAACTTTGTCTCATTGCCCTTATACTCTATGTCATGACTGATGAAAGCAAGCATCACATTTGCCTTCTTAACTGTCCTATTCACATGTTCTCCCGAGATCATGGACATGTGAATAATTACCCCATGATCATTCTGTTCCTCTAAACTGTCCAGTGACCTGCCATTGATTAAATACTCCATCAACTTGTTATTTTCTTCTTCTTCTGAAGTCCTTTACCTTCACTTATCAGCATTAAATACCATCTACCACTGGTCTGCCCATCTGATCAACTCATCTATATCTTCCGGTAATTTACAACTATCTTCTGCCCCATTCATCACTGAACCATACTTGGTGTCATCATCAAATTTGCTTAATATTCTCCCCTTATTTTCATCTACATCAATTATATATATAACAATAAAGATCCTAGTTTTGATCACTTTAGTACATCATTAGACACCAGCCTCCAGTTACCCAAACCACCTTCAACAACTATCCTTTGTGCCCTATTACTAAGCCACTTTCTCATCCATCTCACTGTTTTGCCTTCAATTCTGTGTCTTTTAACCTTGTCAATCAACCATTGTCAAAACTGTTGCTGAAGTCCCTATGAACTACGTCCACTGAACTTGCCTCATCCACACACTTCATCATACTTTGAAAGATGCAAACAAATTGGTGAAGCATGAACTACATCTTGCTAAGACATGCTGCCTAATGTAATTAGCCAATCCCTTTCCAAATGGGTATTAATTCAGTCCTTCACAATTTTCTCTAATCATTTTCCGCTCACTGATGTAAGTATCATTGGTCTGTAATTTCCTGATTCTTCTCTACCAACCCTCTTAATAAGTGGATAATATTAATCGTCTTCCAGTCCCCTAGCACTTAGCTCATCAACTCTGCTCATGCAGAAATAAACTCACTTCAAAAAGAAAAAAATATGATTAGTTTTAATATGATGAGTAGTGTTTTTTCAATGTATTCTTGTGGAAGCATTTTATCCATTATTCATCAGTTCAGTTTCTGCCGTGTAATGCTATTGTTCTCCATCAGATGGGCTGAACAGGAAGTTTTCATATTTTGCCAAGTTGATCCAATGGATGAGTATGAACCTGTGAAAAGAAGTGGCAGAAGTAGGTATTATATCCTTATCAAAATAACTTCATTAGGATCAGTTTTATTTTCTCATTGCTTCTGTGTCAAGTTTTTTTTGACATTTATGTAAATAATTTTGATGTGAACATAGGAGGTATGGTTAGTAAGTTTCCAGATAACACCAGTATTGAAGGTGGAGTGGGCAGCGAAGAATGTTACCTCAGAGTACAATGGGATCTTGATCAGATGGCCAATGGGCCAAGGAGTCACAGATGGAGATTCATTTAGATAAATGTGAGGAGCTTTAATATAGAAAGGCAAATAATTGTGTGACATATATACTTCATGGTAAGCTGCTGGGGAGAGTAGCTGAACAAATAGACCTTGGTGTGCTGGTTCATAGTTCCTTGAATGTCGAGTTACACGTAGATAGGATAGTGAAGAAGGCATTTGGGATACTTGCCTTCCTTGGTCAGTTCATTGAATATGGGAGTTGGGAGATCATGTTGCAACTGTATAGGACATTGTTTAGGCCACTATTGGAATAATGCAGGATTTGAGTTATAGCAGGAGGCTGAATAGACTGGGGCTACCTCCTCTGGTGCATCTGAGACTGAGGCTCGATCTTGTAGAGGCTTTGTAAAGATAATATCCATTTGCTGGTTTTAGTGCAGTACCTCTCGGGTTTGAATATTTTCCATATGTATCATCAACTAAAACTAGGTGCAGAGCTTCAGGCATGTTCTCAACAGAACACTGTAAAGTTTAAAATGTTTCTTTCAATTTATATTCTGCTGTCTTGGATGTATATATAAACATATTAATGGTTCATATGTATATTATGTAGTTATGTATATATGTAGTCAAGAATCAATGAAGTATGCCCATGTCTAGGAGAGTATGTTATTGATAAAGTGGCTGATTTACTAAACGTTTGAAGGATTTTCTTCTTCTTTGATTTTCCATTTCTATAGTATTTTGTATCTGTTTTACTCTGTCAATAGTGCTGGATTTAACTAATTTAATCAGTGTACCTTTGGAAATTTTTTTTTGGTTTTCACTGATTAATCTTCTTAAATCTATTGATGAAGATTGCAGGAGACCTTTTGGATATTGCTCCCTTAGAATCAGTCAAAAAAAAACATTATTGCTCATGGTAATCTCTTCAGCCATTTCAACTCACTAGATTGACTCATCCATCTATCTACCTCCCTCCCAACACCACAGCAATGCACTTTAAAATCAACACCTTATTAGTATTGGATATTACTTGTATATTTGAGTGTTATTTTATAATTCTTTGACTAAATGGCACAGTGGCTCAATGATAGGACAGCACGGCAGCTTAGTGGTTATCATTGCTGCCTCACAGCACCATGGACCCAGGTTTGATTCCCACCTCATGCTACTGTCCATGTGGAGTTTGTACATTCCCTCTGTCTTTGTGTGGGTTTACTCCGGGTGCTCTGGTTTCCTCCCACAATCTAGAGATGTGCAGGTTAGGTGAATTGGCCATTTTAAATTGCCCATAGTGTTCAGCAATGTGTAAGTTAGGTGCATTAGTCAGGGGTAAGTGAAGAGTAATTGGTTAGGGAAATGGGTCTGGTTGGGTTGCTCTTTGGAGGGTTGGTGTGGACTTGTTGGGCTGAATGATCTGTTTCCACATTGTAGGGATTCTATGAAAATAGATGTGGTCTTTTCCTGGGATGGGTGAGTGTATAGGTTGAAGTTGAGAGGGGAAAGATATAAAAGGGACCTAAGGGGTGAATTTTTCAACAGAGGGTTGAGTGCATATGAAATGAGCTGCCAAGGAAGTGGTGGACACTGGTGTATTTACAACATTTAAAAGGCATCTAGGTGAAAGGGTTCAGAGGGATGTAGGTCAAATGCTAGCAAATGAGACTAGCTTTATTTAGGATATCTGGATAGGATGGACGAGTTGGACCATATGGTTTGTTTCTGTGTTGTACATCTCTATGACTTCTTGACTTTAAATCAGATGCTGAAATTCGGAGTCAATTGCTCTGGATGCTCGAGAAACGCAACAGGTCTGACAGCATCTCTGGAGAGAAAACTGAATCAAAATTTCAAATCTGGTATGATACTACAGAGCTACTTCAATATGAAAAATGTGATGACACATTTGTGTATTCTGATAATCAGTGAAATTTCATTGGAGAGAGTGTCATCTCCAGTGTCTTACTATTGAGAAACTCAAATGTGGAGTTGGTTTCTGAGATTTACCGAATACGAAAATAATTTCTATAAGAATCCATATAGATGTCCAGAAAAGTGATTATGAACATTCCAAGAATCATAACTTCTATGAACAGAAATATTCATTAATTATACTATTGCAGTGTAAATGGTTAGTGTTGATTTAAAGCAGTGTCTCAGCATTTGTAGGCATTTTAAATTTCTCATGTCAACATTCACTGTCTTTAGTTAATTGTCAATTCTGTTAGAATGTTCCACCAGGAAATGTGAATCTTGATGCACTCGGATCCTTTGCTATTCATAGTGATCACACAGGTAGGAGTCAACTGTGCAAACTAAGTAATTTCTCCGACCACATATCTGGTAAAATTGGAGCACTTCACATCGTACCACCTAATCAGGGTTGTTATATTAGACATTAATCAGATTAAAGCATATCATCTTCATTTCTAAGCCAACAATCTCACTGGTGAAATTGGGTAACCTTAAAATAAAAGTGGAACCGGCTGCTATGGTCAAATGGACAGATCAGTGATAAATAGAATCCAACCTCGGTAAGTATGAGGTGATACATTTGTATAGGATTAACGTGGCAAGGGAATACGTGATGAACAGTTGGACCCTAGGAAGCACTAAAGATCAGAGGGACTTTG
Source organism: Chiloscyllium plagiosum (assembly GCF_004010195.1). Classification (NCBI taxonomy): domain Eukaryota; kingdom Metazoa; phylum Chordata; class Chondrichthyes; order Orectolobiformes; family Hemiscylliidae; genus Chiloscyllium; species Chiloscyllium plagiosum. The sequence continues at coordinate 43,252,379 of NC_057742.1, forward strand.
CTGGGCATGTCTACTGGTCAGTTATTGAGCTGGATATTTTCAGTTGTCAGTACGCTTCATGCTGTCAGGAAGGAGAGATCTCACCAGACTGAGACACAATCCGAGATAGTACATATTTCATGAATTTTGGATCAGCATGTGAATACAACTGGTTCGTCAGTCTGTTCTTTCTCCTTTTTATATCTTCAAATTCAGTCATCTGGTTAAAAGAGTAACAAACTAGTTCACTCAGCTGCCTGAGGAACAGATATCAGACAATCAGCTAAAGCCTGAGTCGGCCCTCCAAAGGTGATAGACTAATACTCGCATAGACCATCGAAGCAAGCCCTTCAGTACACCATATCTGTGGTGAACAACAAATGCGATATTACACTAATCCCATTTACCAGCACATTGTCCATACAATATCATGTCTTTCATGTTAGATGAAAACTTACTGAATTGAATTGAACTGAATTGAAGTTATTGTCACGTGTACTGAGGCACAGTGAAAAGCTTTATCTTGCAAGCAATACAGATAGATCACATAGTTAAGTAGCACAGATAGTAAATAACAGGCAAACAGCAGCAAAAACAAAAACACAGGTACAGGAGAATCTTAAGGGTTTGTGAGTCCATTCAGTATTCTAACAATAGTAGGTAGAAACTGTTGCGAAACCAGCTGGTGCGTGTGTTGAGGCTTCTGTACTTTCTCCCCAATGGTAGAGGTTGTAGAAAAACATTGCCAGGGTGGGATGGATCTTTAAGAATGCTGGCAACCTTTCCTTGACAGTGGGCCTTGTAGATGGATTCTAACCTGGGAGGTTGGCCTTTGTGATTGTCTGGGCCGAGTTCACCATTCTCTGTAAACGTCTCTGATCTTGAATGGTACAGTTGCCATACCAGTTAGTAATACATCCAGACAGAATGCTCTCAATGGCGCACCTATAAAAGTTGGCAAAGGTATTTGCCATCGTGCCAAATTTCCTCAGCTGCCTGAGGAAGAAGAGACGTTGGTATCATTTGTAACCAGTGCCAAGATTAGAATGATGCTGGAAAAGCACAATAGATCAGGCAGCATCCAAGGAGCAGGAAAATCGATATTTTGGGCAAAAGCCCTTCATCAGGAAGGGCTTCATCCTGATGAAGGACTTTTACCCAAAACGTTGATTTTCCTGCTCCTCGGATGCTGCCTGACCTGCTGTGCTTTTCCAGCACCACGTGAATCTTGACTCTAATCTCCAACATCTGCAGTACCCACTTCTGCCTTTGTAACCAGTATATCCATGTGAGAAGTCCAAGAAGGCTTGTTGTGGATGACCACTCCCAGGGCTTGACACTCTCCACTCGTTCCACCTCTGTGCTGTTAATGTGTAGGGGGGCATGAGGAACATCTGGCTGAAAGTCAATAATGAGTTCCTTGGGTTTGCTGACATTGAGAGTTAGGCTGCTCTCAGTGCACCATTTTTCTAGGTCTTCCACCTTCCGTCTATAGTCTGTTTCATCATCATTTGAGATTCGACTGACTATGGTGGCGTCATCAGTGAACTTGTAAATGGCATTAGTCTGGTATTTGGTGATGCAGTCAAAGCTATACAGTGAGTACAGTAGGGGGCTAAGTACACACCCCTGGGGGGCTCCAGTGTTGAGTGTTACTGAGGATGAAATATTGTCCCCAGTCTTCACTGATTGTGGCCTGTGGGTCAGGAAACTGAGGATCCCGTTGCAGAGAGTGGGGCTTAGTCCGAGATCATTAAGTTTAATAATCAGTCTCAAGGGGAACATAGTGTTGAAGTCTGAACTGTAGTCAATGAGTAGGATTCTTAAGTAGCTGTTCTCGGTGTCAAGATGTTCTATGGAGGAGTGAAGGGCAAGTGATATGGCATCTGACATGGATCTGTTGGTCTGACAGGCAAAGTGAAGTGGGTCAAGAGTAGTGGGGAGGCGAGAGTTGATTAATGCCATGACCAGCCTTTCAAAGCACTTCATGACCACCAAAGTTAGGGCCACTGGATGGAAGTCATTGAGACATGCTGCATGAGCCTTCTTAGGCACAGGGATGATGTTGGCCTCTTGAAACAGGCAGGGACAGTGGCCCACTATAGGGAGAGGTTGAAGATGTCCAAGAAGACCTCTGCCAGTTGACCTGCACATGCTCTGAGTGCACGGCCTGGTACTCCATCTGGTCCCATCGCTTTCCTTGGATTCACACAAAAGAAAACTGATCTGACCTCTGACCTCTGATGCAGTGACTGTTGGGGTAGGTTCGTCAGGACTTGTCGGAATAGGTATTACCTCTCTGCTGAAGTCCTGTTCTAGAAGGCGTTTAGACGATCTGGGAGAGATATGTCATCGTCTGCTATCTTGCACGGTCTCTTTTTAGAATCTGTGATGACATTCAATCCTTGCCAAAGTTGCCGGGTGTCTGTCTAGGTCTCTAGGTTGGATCGGTATTAGTGCTTGGCTGTCTTAATGGCTCTGCGAAGGTCATGCTTGGATTCCTGTTATTTGAGTGGATCTCCTGATCTGAAGGCTTCACGCCTGGTTTTTAGCAGGTTCTGATTCATCCAGGGTTTCCTGTTGGGGAACACTCGGATTGACTCCCTCGATATGGAGTCCTCCACACACTTGCTGATAAAGTCTGTGATGGTTGTGGCGTACTCGTCCAAGGTACCTGTAGCCTGTTTGAACATGGCCCAATCAGCTGATTTCAGACAGCACCGGAGTTGATCCTCTGCCTCCTCTGACCAGCACTGGACCTGTATCTGCAAAGGAGTCTCCTGCTTGACCTTTTGCCTGTAAGCTGGGAGAGGAAACATGGCATTGTGGTCAGAGTGCCTGAAATGAGGGTGGGAAAAGGAGCGATCGGCATCCTTCACAATGGTGTAGCAGTGGTCTAAAATGTTTAGGCTCTTGGTGGGGCAGGTAATGTTCTAGTGATGCTTGGGCAACAACTTCCTTAGATTGGCTTGATTGAAGTTGCCAATTATAATAAACAGGAGTGTTCTGTCTCCAGGGTGTTAGTGGTGGTGTTCAGCAGATCCAGAGCTTCCTCAACCTTTGCTTGTGGCGATATGTACACAGCAGTTAATGTAGCAGCGGGAAATTCCCGTGGGAGATAGAAGGGGCAGCATTTGATGGTAAGGAATTCAAGGTTTGGGGAGCAATGGTTGCCCAGGGTTACAGTGTCCATGCACCACAAGTTGTTGATTAAAAAGCAAACCCCTCCACCCTTTGTCTTATCCGAGGACACTATACGGTCCATACGATGGATAGAAAACCCATCAGCCTGAAGTGTGCAGTTGGGAATGGATGGATTGAGCCAGGTTTCTGTGAAGCAGAGTGTGCAGCAGTCCCACAGTTCATGCTGGAAGCTGAGCCATGATCTTAGTTCGTCCATTTGTTTTCCAGAGATTGTACGTTTGCTTGGTGTAAGCTAGGAAGGGGTAGCTCTTGAAACTGTGTAGTCTCAGTCTTACTAGCAGGCCGGCACGCTTACCCCGCTTCCTCACAAGTTTCTCACATTTGAGTGGTCCAGTGGTCTGGTGGAGTGGATTGTGATTACTTCCAGTTAGGTGATCCTTCCTAGGACCCTGTGGAGCAGGTAGGTTGCAGTTTAATGTATTTTTGCACAGCGTCTGCTTAGGACCCAGTGTAGCAGGTAATTTATTGTGTGGTATTTTTACCAGGACAAGCCACGTTTTTTTGCAGAAGTGTTTGGGCTGCTCTCCAGGTACATTCTGATGGATTCCATGTTAGGCAGGCGTCTTATGGAGTCGGGAGTGTTTCGTGTCAGTTCTCCTCCCTGGGGCAGGTCTCTCGGGTCCGTCTATTTTCTGGCTTGGCCTTCTTCCGAGGTGGTCGGATGGGTCATGGGCACCACGTCGGCTGCTGCCTTCATCCAGTAAGCTGGCTTTGAGGATCAGAGGACCTTCAAACCTGTGAGTTCAGATTAAACACAGTTATTAGTAATTTTTAAAAGTATGCTATTAAGTTTAAAGAGTGTAGAACAATTGTAGGAAATAAGAACCTTAGTTCTGTACGCAGGAGCTCGCAAGGAGTCCACCATATCTAGCACCATTATTAGCTATATCTTCTATATTTACACTGAAGTCATTATTGTCATAACAATAGCAAGCGTCAGAGCATCAGTTCCTGAGGTACACCGTTCTTAACAGGCTTCCAATTACAAAAAAATCCCTGAAGCCTGACTCTTTGTCACAAACTTAGAAGCCAGTTTTGGTTCTTGCTTGCCAACTTAACTTGTATCTCGTGGGCTCTTAAAGTTTGGTCCAACCTTCCATGTGCCGCCTTATGATAGGCATTACAGAAGTCTGTGTTTGCCATTAAAACCGCACGACGCTCACTGATATATTTGAACACCAGTTTTAAAAGAAACTCTATTAAGTTAGTCATGAAGAATGTTCCTCAGAAAGTGTATTAGTTATGAATCCATGCTGTTTTGATTTAATCCCTGCCTTTCCAAGTGTTGTTTAATGCAGCCCCTCATATCTTTTCGAATAATTCCACTATCACAGACAATGACTGACTGGTCTTTAATTTACATGTCCATCCTTTCTTGGACAAAGAAACCATTTTATCAATCTTCCAGTCATCTGACACTTCACCTGTGGCTAGCCAAGTATGAAATATGTCTGCCAGGGCCCCAAAAATCCCCTCTATTGGTGCAAATTACAGCCAGTCACACATCACATCAAATCCTATGGATTGATGCACCTTTGCACCTGCTAAAACATCTATTGCCTCTTCCCTATTAATCTTGCCATATTCTGGAACCTCATCATCCAAGCTGAAGTCCCAAACTTAAATGTATTTTTTTTCTGTGAATGCAGGTTGTTCTTTTGGTCCGTCATTGGTCCCATTCATTCCTTAGTAAACGTTTACTTTTAACACACTCATAAAAAACCTTGACGTGTCATTAATTCTATCTAACAAGATTTTTCATGGCCCCACGTTTCTTCCAAATTTCTTTTTTTTCAATGGACTCCTATTTTTAATTCACTATCACTGACATTTGCCCACATCCTTTTATTTATCAAACTCTCGAAATCCCTCGATATTGAGGGTCTCCTGGCCTCTCCCTTCACTCTTAGAGGACCAAGGTGGCCCTGAATTCTTAACATACAATGTTTAAAAACTTCCATTTTCTCAAGTGGACTTACCTGCTAGCAGCTGCTCCTAGTCTAGGTTTACCAGATGAACGGTGAAGAGTTGGTGTCAGTGAACAGTGCAAGGGCATGCAACAGAGGGGGCTGCAGAGAAGGAGTCTGGGAGTCACTGTGACCAAGTAAGGGAGCACAGAAAAGATAGTTTCAATGAATGGTGCAAGGACATCCAATCATGCATGTGGTAGGGAAGGATTTTGGGAGACATCGTCTTAGTCACTGCGACTGAGGAGCACAATGCAGTTGAGCTGGTGTCAGCAAACAGTGCAGGTGCCTCAGCAGATGGGGCTGCGGCAAAGGGTTCAGGAAGGGATTATCACAGAGGTCTTAGACAACAGAACACTGGAGAGGCTGGACCAGCCGCTATCTCTGGATGAGCTGACCAAGGCCCTCGAGTCCTTCGAAAAGAATAAAACTCCCAGAAGCGACGACTTACTGGTCGAACTCTATTCTGTTCTGTGGGACTTGATTGGCCAGAACCTGCTGGAAGTGTATGTCAATACCATGAATGAATCCATGAGGAAAGGCATCATCACCCTCATCTACAAGGGGAAGGGGAGAGGGAGGAAATCAGAAATTGGAAACCAATCTCACTATTGAATACGGATTACAAAATCTTGTCAAAGGTCATCGCCAACCGGGTCAGGTCTGCTCTGGGATCGGTGATCCACCCTGACCAAACCTGTGCTGTACCAGGCAGGAAGATCGCTGAAAGTCTCGCACTCCTCAGGGATACGATCGCCTACGTGCAGGACAGAGGGTTGGACACTGCCTCATCAGCCTGGACCAGGAGAAAGCCTTTGACAGGATATCACATACGTATATGAGAGATGTTCTCTCCGAAATGGGCTTTGGGGAGGGAATCTGCAATTGGATCAGACTGCTCTGCATCAACATTGTCAGATTCTGGATTAGTGGTGCTGGAAGAGCACAGCAGTTCAGGCAGCATCCGAGGAGCAGTAAAATCGACATTTCGGGCAAAAGCCCTTCATCAGGGATATTCCTGATGAAGAGCTTTTGCCCGAAATGTCAATTTTATTGCTCCTCAGTTGCTGCCTGAACTGCTGTGCTCTTCCAGCACCACTAATCCAGAATCTGGTTTCCAGCATCTGCAGTCATTGTTTTTACCAACATTGTCAGTGCAGTCTCAATCAATGGGTGGGAATCAGATAGCTTCCCAGTCAGATCTGGAGTCAGGCAGAGCTGCCCTCTTTCCCCTGCCTTATTTGTGTGCTGCATAGAGCCATTTGCTGAGTCCATCAGGAAGGATGCGAGCCTGAGAGGGGTGACTATTCCTGGCAGTGGGGGCCTACAGGTTAAGGCCTCCCTATACATGGATGATGTCGCCGTTTTCTGCTCAGAACCGCTGTCCGTGTACAGACTCATGTGCATATGTGACCAGTTCGAACAGGCCTCGGGGGTCAAGGTCAACTGAGGCAAGAGCGAGGCCATGCTCTTCGGGAACTGGGCCGACCAATCCTCGACCCCCTTCACCGTCTGCACCGACCACCTGAAGGTGCTGGGTATTTGGTACGGAGGAGGGGGGAGCTGGGGCGTGCGCCAATTCTTGGGGGGAGTGTATCAAGAAAGTGAGGCTGAAATTGGGCAGATGGAAGTTACGGTCGCTCTCCATCGCGGGAAAAAACCTTTTCATCAGGTGTGAGGCACTGTCATTGCTGTTATATGTGGCACAGGTCTGGTCTATTCCCAAAACCTGTGCCATCACAGTCACCCGGGCCATCTTCCAATTTATATGGAGATCAAAGATGGACCGGGTCCGAAGGGACTTAATGTACAAAGCTCTGGGCAACGGGGGAAAAAACACACCAAATGCCACCCTCACCCTGATGGCCACCTTTGTGTGTGGCTGCATCAAGCTGTGCGTGGATCCCCGGTACGCAAACACCAAGTATCACTACGTATTGAGATTCTACCTATCCCCGGTGTTGCGAAGAATGGGCCTGACCTCATTGCCGCAGAACGTTCCGAGTAGTTGGACCATTCTGTATCACCTGTCCTTCGTGGAGAAACTTATGAAGAAAACCACCTTTGACCACAAGTCCATCAGGAAGTGATCAGCACGTAGTGTCCTTGAGACCCTTTGGGAAAAGGAGAGGGAGGATCCTGTCGAGCGGTTCCCTGAGCAGACTGTCAATGTCATTTAGCAGAATGCCTCATCACCAGAACTTTCCAACAAGCACCAAGACATGGCTTGGCTGGTGGTGAGAAGGGCTCTGCCTGTGAGATCCTTTATGCACGCCCGGACTCTCTGCCGCACCGCACGCTGCCCTTGAAGCGGCTGTGGGGGGGATGAGACTGTCACACACCTCCTTCTGGAATGTGCCTATGCAGAGGAAGTCTGGAGAGGAATGCAGTGGTGTTTGTCAAGGTTCATCCCGAGCAGGTCCGTGACACGGGACTCCGTGCTCTACGGTCTGTTCCCCAGGACGCACACCGAGACGAACATCAACTGTGCCTGGAGGATCATCAACTCGGTGAAGGACGTACTCTGGTCTGCCCGTAACCCTGTTGATCTTCCAGGTGAAGGAGCTGACCCCGACTGAGTGTTGCAGACTGGCACATTCCAAGGTCCAGGACTACGTGTTGAGGGACGCGCTGAAGCTCGGGGCAGCTGCCGCCAAGGTGCAGTGGGGAAAGACCACCGTGTAACATCTGCCAGCCTAAGAACAGGTGGCCCACTCAGTAAGGGGCTCTGCTGACACCTCAGCTAAACAAATGGTTAGTAAATGTACAGACCTGTATATATGAATGATTACTCGATCTCTGTGTGCAAAGAAATGGAATGTTTACGTATGTATGGCATGACCAATTGTACAGACCATCAAAATATTTTTATGAATAAAGTATATTTTTGAAATTAAAAATTCATCTCAGTCACTATCCAGGAAAAAAATAGAAGAAAGGAAAGCTATACAGGAGTGGCCAATTTTGCATTGGCCATTTTGAGAAGGGCTGCCTTGTGCTTGAAATACTGCTGGAGGTTGAAGTGTAGGCTTAAGTAAATGCCAGGCTTCGGTGAACAGGGTGATCGGCAGAAAAGTAAGGTAGGTGAAAGAGGAGTGAACGACTGCAGTTACTGGAGGCATAAGGGTAAAGGCAAAATACAATACAATTTAACCTTGAAGTTACAGGCAGCAGTTAATGAGTGGCTAGTAACTGGTGAGTAGTTTATCTTCTCTCTTATTTTTTCTTTGATTGCTGCTGCTGTTAACTTCAGTGTTAAGACATGACAGGAGTTCCACAACCCGCGTCATGCCCTCCTGTGCAATGTGGGAATTCCGGGACCGTTCTGATGTTCCTGACTGCTTCACGTGTAGGAATTGTGTCTTACTACAGCTGCTCCCTGGGTGCTTGAAAGCTCTACAGTGGTGGTAAGATTCAAGTCGGACCATCCGCTAGGCTGAGGGAATTGGGATAGCACTTTTAATAAGTTGGGAGAAAGTGAGGACTGCAGATGTTGGAGATCAGAGTCGCGACTGTGATGCTGGAAAAGCACAGTAGGTCAGGGAGCATCCAAGGATCAGAGAAATTCCTGATGAGGAGCTTTTGCCCGAAATGTCGATTCTCTTGCTTTTCGGATGTTGCCTGACCTGCTTCGCCTTTTCCAGCACCACACTCTCAATATTCAATAAATTGTTTACCTGCAGATTAAAATTGCTGAGGCATATAGGAACCGGGTGATCAACAGACAGAGGAAGAGTAGAAAGATAGTGCAGGTGTCCATTACAGACATCTCCCTCCAAAACAGTTATACCATTTTCAATACCAATAGAGTGGACAAATGTGAATAAATAAACGGTGTGTATCTGGACTTTCAAAAGGCTTTTGACAAAGTATCATACAAGGGATTAGTAAACAAATTAATATTTGACGTGTATAGAGAACTGGTTAGCAGACAGAAAACAGAGAGTTGGAATAAACAGATCCTTTTCAGTGTGACAGGCAGTGATGAGTTGGGTATCGCAGGGTTCAGTGTTGGCACCCCAGCTATTCACAATATTCATTGACGATTTGGATGAATGAAATGAAGCAGCAATAACCCCAAATTTGCCAATGACACTAAACTGGGTGGCAGTGTGTGCTGTGAAGAGGATACTAAGAGGCTGCAGGGTAGCTTGAACAATCTGAGTGGGCAATCAATTGGCAAATGGAATAAAATGTGGATAAATGTGAGGTTATCCACATTCATCACAAAAACCGGGAGACAGATTATTATCTGAATGCTGGCAGTTTATGAAAAGGTGAGGTGCAACGAAACCTGGCTGTCATGGCAGAACAGTTGCTGAAGGTTGGCTTGTGCCTGGCAGCAGGTGGTGAGGAAAGCTAAAGGATACTGGCCTTCATAGAAAGATGATTTGAGTATCGGAGTATTTTGCAATTTTACAGGGCCTTGGTGATATCACACTTTTTGAAGCTGTCAAACAAAGTCAGTTACAGTGTTTGGAGCTCACCTATAGTAATGGTGTCAAAACTAGATGGTACCCAATGGTTATATGTGTACTCTCTGTGAACTGCAAAGTCAATGCTGTTACGAAGACTGATACGTACTCAATTCCATGTTTGGAAGACTGTGTTGAATAGGTGGGACAAACAACTTATACTTCAAAGTTGGACTTCCTCAGAGGGTACTGGAAGGTACCTTTATCCAAAAGTGCCAAGTCAATTTTGGCTTTCATAACACTGAATGGACTGTATCAGGTTAAAGTCATGCTGTTTGGTATGAAAAATGCACGAGCAACATTTTAAAGATTAACCAATAAGGTAATTTCTAGATTACACAATTGTGTAATTTATATTGATAACCTTGTGATTTGTAGTCACAAATGGAGGGTACATTTTCTACATTTATTGAAATTGTTCAATTGAAACCTGGCTAAAACTGAATTTGCCAAAGCCCAAGTCAGCTTCTCGGGTCATGTTATTGGGCATGGACAAATGGGCCCACAGCATTAAAAAAAAAGGTAATTGGAGAGCTCCCCTTACCATCGAAAAAAAGAAAAATACCATAATTCCTGAGGTTGAGCGGATTTTACCGCAAATTCATCCCAAATTCTAGCAGTGTGGCTGTTCCACTGAATTACTAAAGAAAGGCAAGATGTTGCAGAAGACAGCAGACTTTCAGAAGGCATTTCATAGCCTGAAAGCCGTGTCAACCACTGCCCCAGTGTTAGCCACACCTAACTATGCAAAGCCATTCAAGGTGGCTATTGAGGGATATGGGTGTCAGTGTTGTGCTCTTACAGGAAGATGATGAGAACCTGGAAAGAACTATCTGATATTTCTCATCTTCAGAAATATTCAACAGTTGAGAAGGAGACTTTGAGCTTGGTGTTAGCCTTACAAAATTTCAACGTTTATGTTACCAGTAATGTATCTGAGATAATCACATACACTGATCATAACCCATTGAGGTTTGTGCAGAAATTTAAGGACAAAAAATTCCATACTGTTTAGATGGAGCTTGTTGTTACAGACTGTTACATCTAAACAGTCTGAAATTCTGCATGTGGCAGGACGAGAAAACATGATTGTTGATGCGTTGTCCAGACTTGAGTGAGAAACAGAGGCCACTGGTGGCTCTGGTAAATGGACTAAAATAGAATTTAGTAACGCATGTTTGCATGTTTATAACCAGTACAGGTTTCCCCCATTATCTGAAAGTAGAGCATTCCTATGAAAACTTTTGTAAGCCAAAATGGTTGAAAGTGAAAAAGCATTAACTTATATCAGAAACATTTCACCATTTTCTATAAAAGTGAAAATTATCTTCAGATTTCTTTCAGTTCGCGAAAACAGGAGCAAATGCAGGTCTTTCATAAATGCGAAGTGGTGTAAAGTGAATATTCAAAAAGCGAGTATAACTGTATAATGTATATATATTGTAGGATACCAACAACATCAGATTAAGAGGTTTTAAAATGAAGCCATCTTTGGATATTGATTATTTTTAAGGGGAAAGGTATGACAATGCTGCTCCTATAGCAAGGTTATGTTATCTTTTCGTTCATGGGGGGGGATGTAAAGGCAGAGATTCTGATACGTCTGTAAATATCCTCTCAATTTTTTTTTAAAGTACTTCCACAATGAAAGGGGAGCGGCCAGTTCTCACAGCTCAGGTTTTAGCAAACAGTCTGTTTGAAGCTGCTGGTCAAGTTTGTAGCTGGGAAGTTGCTGGACCAAAAGAAACAGCTCTGTGCTGATCCTATCTCTCTCTCTCTCTCTCTCTCTCTCTCTGCAATCCACCCTCTGTAATAACCTGTGTTTGAATTTACCTTTTTGCCAAGAGGGTGTTTTGGGATGTCATAGGTATTCGGAACAGCATCGTTAAGTTGTGATAGAATCGACTGGGTCTTCAGATAGGTTAAGTTATTCTAAACTTGGTTGGGTATTTTGGAATGTTTCATTCTATAGTGTGAATAAATTGTTTGATTTAAAACTGGGTGGTTGGGCCAATGCATCACTGACAATCTCAAGGGGATAATAGTGTTGAAGGCTCTACTGTAGACAATGAGTAGGATTCTTACGTAGCTGTTCTTGGTGTCAAGATGTTCTCGGGAGGAGTGAAGGGCAAGTGATATGGCATCTGACATGGATCTGTTGGTCCGATAGGCAAATTGAAGTAGGTCAAGAGTAATGGGGAGACTGGAGTTGATTAATGCCATGACCAGTCTTTCAAAGCACTTCATGACCACTGAAGTTAGAGCCACTGGGTGGTAGTCATTGAGACATGCTGCGTGAGCCTTCTTAAGCACAGGCTTGATGTTGGCCCTCTTGAAACATGCAGGGACAGTGGCCTACTACAGGGAGAGGTTGAAGATGTCCAAGAAGGCCTCTGCCAGTTGATCTGTGCATGCTCTGAGTGCATGGCCCGGTACTCCGTCTGCTCCCATTGCTTTACTTGGATTCACATGAAGGAAAACTGATCTGACCTCTGATGCAGTGACTGTTGGGATAGGTTCATCAGGACTTGTCAGAATAGGTGTTACCTCTCCATGAAAGTTCTGCTCAAAGCGAGCTTAGAAGGCTTGAGACGATCTAGGAGGAATGTGTCATTGTCTGCTATCTTGCACTGTCTCTTTTTAGAATCTGTGATGTCATTGGTGGGGTTTCATGACTGACTGGTAACACAGCAATACATAATATCAACAAAACTCTTTGTGATTTTTAGATGTAATTGTTTTATTGGTTTGGTGAACAATACTGCCCACAGAACACAGTTCTAATTTCTTATTTAATTATAGCCATCACAATCTTTCATGTTAACTCTAATTTGATTTCTGACAAGAGAAAATTAGCATGTTGTTATGATATATTGCTTAATTAAAGCAAAGCGAAATTGAAGCATTTTACAACTTGATGTCCCAAAGGATGCCTGACTGGGTATAAATGAAAGGATCGGGGAATGTACTAACTCATACTTTTGTATGGAAATATCACTGCAGCACGAAGGGACAAAACAATTTAAAAGAAAAATGCACCGTCTGATTGACACTGTAGAGAAAATATACTACAGCATCATTGCAGTTATCGGTGTTACTGGTGAGTGATCAGTGCAACTGAGGTTTCTTGTGCATCTGGATGAGTTAGTTTCTGCTATGTTTTCTTTCCCTCTGTGGCCAATGCTATTACATTATGACTAATAGTCAGTTTCTAAAATGGAGGAACCGTTTCTACAATAATACAATGAAACTTTATCAGTATCTTAGAAATATAAAAATGTAGGGCATTTTTCCCCACCTCTCATTGAACTATGCATTTAGATGTAAGCCTCATGCCGAATTTATGTTGCGATATTTAGTGAAAAGTCAACAAACCTAGTCCCCAAGGTCAGTAATGGCAGTTTTTATTTCAAGAAATAGGAATAGTTTCTGAACTTGCACTTGAATAACAACTGTTGACATTTTTTTACAAATGCTGCACTCTTCAGTGTAAACAATATCTCATGGAGCTGGAGTTAAAATGCAATGTTATTAATGCAATGCAATTGAGCTTGTCAACACTCAGCTCAATATTTCTTTGAGCAAGTTATAAAAAAGGACAGCATGATCTATTTAGATTTCCAGAAAGTCTTTGACAAGGTGTCGTACAAAGGTCGCTCAATAGGATAAGAGCCGATTGTGTTAGAGGTGGGTAATTGGCATGGATAGGGATTGATTGACTGGTGTAAGGCAGAGGTGAGGCATAAAAGGTCTTTCTCAGGCTCGCAGCCAATGGAAGTCTGCAGGGTTCTGTGTTGGGATGACAACTATTAATGTTGCACATTAATGATTTGGACGAAGGAACTGACAGCACTGTTGCTACATTTTGCATATGACATAAAGGCAAATGGAGGTGCAGATTGTATTGAGAAAACGAGAAGGCTGCAGAATGACTTGGATAGGCTAGAAGAGTGTGCAAAGAAGTGGCAAATGGGATACAATGAGAGAAAGTGGGAGCTTATATACTTTGGTAGGAAGAATAATGTATAGGCCATATTATACATGGGGAAAGACTATGGAAATTTGAAGTTCAAATGAACTTAGGAAATCTAGTTCAGGGTCACCTTCAGGTAAATATATAGGTTCAGTTGATAGTTATGAAGGAAAATGCTATGTTAGCCTTCATTGACAGAGGTATAGATTGCAAGAGCCGTGATGTATTCCTGACACTATATACAGCTCTGGTCAGACCACGTTAAGAGCACGATAGCAGTTTCAGCCACTGTATCTGAAGAACATTAAATTGGCGTTGAAGAGTGTCTAAAAGAATTTTAATAGAATGGACCAGGATGAAGGGTACAACATATGTGGAGCAGTTGAATAAACTGTTTCTATAATCAATGGAGTTGAGAGGTTTGAGATGAACTCAAATTTAAACTTCTAGGGGAAAGTGAGGACTGCAGATGCTGGAGATCAGAGCTGAAAATGTGTTGCTGGAAAAGCGCAGCAGGTCAGGCAGCATCCAAGGAGCAGGAGAGTCGACGTGTCGGGCATGAGCCCTTCTTCAGGAATGGCTCATGCCAGAAGAAGGGCTCATGCCCGAAACGTCAACTGTCCTGCTCCTTGGATGCTGCCTGACCTGCTGCGCTTTTCCAGCAACACATTGTCAGCTCAAATTTAAACTTACCAAATACTGAGAAGCCTGGGTAGAGTTTTGTAAATATATATTCTCGGGATGAAGGCATCGCTGATTAGGTTGACATTTATTTCCCAATAACAATTAACCAGAGGACAGTTAAGAGTCAACTCTATAATTGTGAATCGAGAATCCTGTGTCGGCTAGAGCGGGTTAGGATGCTCGTTTTCTTCCCTGAAAGGCATCAGTCAACCAAATGATCTTCTGAGACAATCAGCAATAGATTCATGGCCTCCATTAAACTCTTAATTCCAGATTTCTGTTGAATTCAGATTTCACCATCTGCCGCTCTAAATTCTTATAGTAGCACAGGCTATGACCTCCAGCATGTGGAGTGGACATAAAGAAGATTTGAAGGCGGCACGGTGGCTCAGTGGCTAGCACTGCTGCCTCACAGTTTAGTGATGGAAAGGGATGAGTACATGCCACAGGGCAAGCATTATCAATGGGGCAAGGGCAATTAAAATGCGATTAGGCAAGACATAGGAGGCATAGAATGGGGCAGCAAAATGCAGGGGATGGGGACAATTGAAATGTGGAGCTTGTTTAATGAACAGATATTGCGTATCCTTGATAGGTATGTCCCTGTCAGACAGGGATGAACTGATAAGGTAAGGGAACCATGGTTTATGTCAGAAATTGCAACTCTTGTTAAGCGGAAGAAGGAGGCTTACGTGATGATGAGGCAATGGAAAATTACAGATTAGCTATGAAGGATTTAAAGAGAGAGTTAAGAAGAGCAAAGAGAGGAGATGAGCAGTCTTTAGCAGGTAGAATAAAGGAAAACCCTAAAACTTTCTATAGGGATGTGAGGAATAAAAGGATGACTGGGGTAGGAATAGGACAGCAGTTCAGGCAGCATCCAAGGAGCAGCAAAATCGATGTTTCGGTTCCTGATGAAGAGCTTTTGCCCGAAACGTCGATTTCACTGCTCCTTGGATGCTGCCTGAACTGCTGTGCTCTTTCAACACCACTAATCCAGAATTTGATTTCCAGCATCTGCAGTCATTGTTTTTACCTGGGGTAGGAATAGGGCCAGTCAAAGACAGAAGTGGGAAGTTGTGTGTGGACCCTGTAGAGATCGGAGAGGTGGTAAACAAACATTTTTCACTGGCTTTCACTCAGGAAAAGGAGAATACTGTAGAGGAAAAGAATGAGAAAAGAGATATTAGACTGGAAAGGATCAAGGTTAGTAAGGAAGAGGTGTTATCAATTCTAGAAGGAATGAAAGTAGACAAGTCCCGGGCTGGATGGGATTTCTCCAAGGATTCTCTGGGAAGCTAGGGTGGAGGTATTGAAGCCTTTGGCTTTGATCTTTGAGTCGTCACTGTCTGCAGGTTTAGTACCAGAGGACTAGAGAATTGGAAATGTTGTGCCCTTGTTCAAGAAGGGCAGCAGAGATGCCCAGGGAATTATAGACCAGTGAATCTTATACCTGTTGTAGGAAAAGTTTTGGAAAGGATTATAAGAGATAAGATTTATAATCATCTAGCAAGCAACAATTTGATTGCAGATAGTCAACATGGTTTCGTCAAGAACAGGTCATGTCTCACAAATCTTATTGAGTTTTTTGAGAAAGTGACCAAGCATGTGGATGAGGGTAGGACAGTTGACATGGTATACATGGACTTCAGTAAAGCCTTTGATAAGGTTCCACATAGTAGGCTGTTGGAGAAAATGCAGAGGTGTGGGATTGAGGGTGATTTAGCAGTTTGAATTAGAAACTGGCTTTCTGTAAGAAGGCAGAGAGTGGTGGTTGATGGAAAATATTCAGCCTGGAATCTGGTTACCAGTGGTGTGCCACAAGGGTCTGTTTTGGGACCACTGCTGTTTGTTATTTTCATAAATGACTTCGACGTAGGCATAGGTGGATGGTTTAGTGGATGACACTAAAGTCGGTGGAGTAGTGAACAGTGTGGAATAATGTTGCAGGTTGCTGGGGGACTTGGATAAACTGCAGAATTGGGCCGAGATGTGGCAAATGGAGTTCAAAGCAGATAAACGTGAGGTAATTCCCTTTAGGAAGAATAACAGGAAGGTAGAATACTGAGTCAATGGAAAGATTGGTGTTGTGGATGTGCAGAGGAGCTTGTAGTCCATGTACGACGATCCATGAAAGTTACCAACCAGGTTAATAGCGCTATTAAGAAGGCATACGGTGTGTTAGGTTTTACTGGTCGAAGGATTGAGTTCTGGAGCCGTAATTTCATGCTGCAACTATGAAAAACACTAGTGCGGCCGCACTTAGAATGTTGTGTACAGTTCTGGTTGCCCCAATTCAAAAAGATTTGGAAGCATTGGAAAAGGTTCTGGATTAGCACTCGCTGCTCCTTGGATGCTGCCTGAACTGCCATGCTCTTCCAGCACCACTAATCCAGAATCTGGTTTCCAGCATCTGCAGTCATTGTTTTTACCACACTGGAAAAGGTGCAGAGGAGATTTTCCACGATGTTGCCTGGTCTGGAGGGAAAGTCTTGTGAGGAACTGCTGAGAGACTTGGGTCTGTTCTCATTGGAAAGAAGAAGATAAGAGGGGATTTGATAGAGACATACATGATGATCAGAGGATTAGATAGGGTAGACAGTGAAAGTCTTTTTCCTAGGATGATGACGTTAGCTTGTAGAGGGGACATAGCTACAAATCAAGAGGTGATAGATTTAAGACAGATGTCAGAAGCAGGTTCTTTACTCAGAGAGTGGTAAGGGCGTGGAATAGCCTGCCAGCCTGCCAATGTAGTTAATTCAGCCACATTTGGGAGATTTAAACAATCCTTGGACAAACACATGGATGATGATGGAGTAGTGTAGGAGGATGGGCTTAGATTAGTTCACAGGTCGGCGAAACATCGAGGGCTGAAGAGCCTGTTGTGTGCTGTATTGTTCTACAGCGCCAGGGAACCAGGTTTGATTCCAGCCTTGAGTGACTGTTTGTGTGGAGTTTGCACATTCTCCCTGTGTCTGTGTGAGTTTCTTCCATGTGCTCCCACACTCCAAAGATGTGCAGGTTGGGTGAATTGGCCGTGCTAAATTGTTCCATAGTGTTTATGAATATGTAAGTTAGATCCATTAGTCAGTGGTAAATGTTGAGTAAAAGAATAGGGAAATGGGTCTGGATAGGTTAATCTTCGGAGGGTTGGTGTGGATTGTTGGGTTGCAGGGCCTGTTTCCACACTGTCAGAATTCTATGGATTCTATGATGGAGAGACTGGGAACCGAGGTCACAGCCCCGAGTGAGAAGAAGACCTTTTATAAATGCGAGGAGAAGGAATTTCTTCAGCTGGACGGTTCTTTACATGCAGGAATCAGTGCCATAGAGAGCTGTGGTAGCCAAGTCATTGAGTGTATTTAAGGTAGAGAGAGATAGCTTCTTGATTGGTAAGGTGGTCAGGGGTTATGTGGAGAAGGAAGGAGAATGGGTTTGAGAAACATCTGAGTCCTGATCAACAGCAGAGCAGACTCAATAGGGTTGAATGGCCTAATGCTGCTTCTAATATTACAGTCTTATGGTCAGATTGATGAATGCGATTCCACTTTTACATGTCCTCATTTCTTTTCAGAATATGTTCTTAATCTTACTTTTGCAAAAATGCTTGCCGTGACTTCAAGAACAAATTAGAAAGCCTCAGCCCCATTTATTATGTAGAATTATGACTAACTGTTAATAAAGAGCGAATTGTTGAATCTAGGCCACTGATCGTTATAGAATATCTCACACCTGTGGAAATGGGTAATGCTAGTTAATGCATTAACGTAGAATTGGTAGCTGTCAGATGGGGCTTCTTCAGCTAGTATCTGTTCAGTAAGGAGAAAAGCTATCATCATGGAAATGTGCTGAGTGTGGCTCATCAGCTGGTATGGAAATCCTCAGTCCAGAGTACAGGCAATAATGAAAATATGCTATTGCAAAATATTAATGACTGTTGTTCACTACTGAGTCACATGCCTTCGTTCTAGTTTTTATGTAATCCTTGATTTAGGGATTATTCCCATTACATACTGAGGCTGTTTCTGTAATCTTACAATGTCAAAAAATACCAAGGTAAAATAATTTAAATAATGCCTGGTAACAAGTTGCTTTGGCAAATGTATTTGTACATTGTTCTTTCTTTCATTGAAGACAGAAGCTAATGAGATTCAATAGGGACCAGGACACTGATCATACTGACACTGTATTATCATTTGTTGGCTGATACGCATTATTATAATACTGACAGTGCTTTTTTATTTTCTCAAGTAAAAGAAGCACATTTTATCAAGGAAAAGATGGGTAAATTTCATCAAGGTATTGTTTGGTAAAATTAAAATTTTGCTTTAATTTTTAAAAATGTTGTAATACACCTGTTGAGCAAAAATAAACAGTTGAGGAAATAGATTAAGCTTTTAATTTGCAAAAACACCATAGGTTATGGAAGAAGCCATTAAAATGACAAACAACGGGGCTATACAATGTAAAGTCTTAAAGGTCAAGCAAACTACGTCCACTGGCTTTTCCTTATTGTGAGAAACAAAGCTCACTCACTTCAATAATTTCAGTCCGAGACAAAAATCTGAATCAGTAGTGTCATTTATTTTATACTTGCAAGTGGGTGTGATGTCACAAGGCAGGGACAAAACACACACCGAATTCGACAAACGCTCGATATTTATATAATTTGGCTTCTTTTGTTTTACATTGCTCTTCCCCTATCTACATCCTCCAGTTCCCTAAGACTGGCCCCATTATTCCTGTTTATCTGGTCTTGTCTGTGACAAAATGCTTACTCTGACCTCACAAGGCTGTTTGACCTCATCCCATCCTTTGCTTACCATTATCTACTCCCTCCATCTGTGCTGCCCCTCACAGCATCTTATCACTAAGCCCTTTTAATTGGGGTTTGTTCCTGTGTCTCTGTACAAGTGGGAAACCTACTGTTTATACAGGCCTCTCTTCACAGCATTTTATCTAGTGCCTGTATTTCTACCATTGTTTTGCAATCACGTTTCATGCTGGCATACAATTATATATTTACTCCACATAGTTTCCATTCTTGTTGACTCAGCTCCTGGCCGAAACAACCACACACTGATGTGAGTTCATTTACTTTGTATCAGAAATTATAATTGCAGAATTGCAGATCTGCAGAAGAAACATTAATTTACCTATATCCCACAATTTCCCCTTTTTCTTTTGTTACCATTTGTTATCTTCTGCATTTTTTT
>NC_057742.1:43273029-43301825 GCF_004010195.1 Chiloscyllium plagiosum
GTCGATGTTGATGGAGGTGAACAGTGCTGTTACGTCGAATGAGATCATTGTTTCGTTTTCCTCTATTTTGGTGTTTTTGATGATTTTTAGGAATTCCTGGGTGGAGTGGATGGAGTGCTGTGACTCTTCTACTAGGTATTTCAGTCTTGCGTGTAGTTCTTTAGCCAGTCTGTAAGTTGGTGTTCCGGGTAGTGAGACTATGGGTCTGAGGGGGGCTCCTGGTTTATGGATTTTTGGTAGTCCATAGAATCGTGCGGTGTTGGTCCCATCTAGTTTCATGTTTTGGAATTCCATCTTGTTTAATTGTCCGGAATTGTGTAATTTTTTTAGGAGATATGTAATTTTGTTTCCTCGTTGTGGGTCGGGTCTAGCGCCACCTGTTGGTAGGTGTTGGTGTCTGCGAGTAGTGCATTGGCTTTCTCTATGTAGTCCCTTCTGTTCAGAATGACTGTGAGCCGACCTTTGTCTGCAGGTAATATAACGATGTTTTTGTCTTTTTTGAGGTTTTCTAGGGCTTTCTTTTCTTGTCCAGTTTGTTTCCTTCCCTCTTTCGGCTCAGAGTAGGTGCAACTGTCTGTCTGATCGTTTGTTGTGTTTCTTCCATAAGATTGTTGGCCTTCAATGTGGTTTCTAATGACGCGAGGAAATCCTTCTTGAAACTTAGTCCTTTTACTAGTACCGCTTTTTCTGTGTCTGATAGGGTTCAGTCTGATGAGTTCTTTATCCATGCCCCTGTGTTATCGGTTTTGTCTTTGTTTGTGAGTTTGTCAAGTTTTTTCTTCAGGTCCCGATTTTTCTTTATCTGTGTTTGTCGTTGTTTGGTGTTTAAGGCTCGTTCTACCGCGTCTGGCCATTCTTGATTTGCTGTTTGTTTGAATAACGGTTTTTGGTGTGCAATTTTCCGGTTGTATTTTCGGAGTCTGTGGTGGGCGTCATTGATTAGTTCTCTCAAACAAAAACTAACAAACTTAAAAGACCCAGTACAACCCATGGACAAAACCAACATCGTCTACAAAATTCCATGCAAGGACTGCCACAAACACTACATAGGACAAACAGGAAGAAAGTTAGCAACCAGGACACACGAACACCAGCTAGCCACAAAAAGACATGACCCTCTCTCCCTCATAGCCCTACACACGGATGAAAAAAAACACCATTTTGACTGAGACAACACAATATCCTGGGACAGGCTAAGCAAAGACATGCCAGAGAATTCCTAGAGGCCTGGTACTCCAACCACAACGCCATAAACAAACACATAGATCTAGATACCATCTATCAACCCCTCAGAAAACAAACAGGAAATGACATCATCACAAACCCCTGGAACCCCATCTAGGACAAACATATAAATAGAAAGCAGGAGACAACAGCTTCGCTTCACTTGGAGGTCACCACTGATGATGTTACCTTGGCAGGTAATGAAACATCTGGATATCAAACCTACAGCTCAGTGAGCAAACCTACACCCTAAAGGTTTACAAAATGAAAAGGGGCATGGATAGGATAAATAGGCAAAGTCTTTTCCCTGGGGTCGGGGAGTCCAGAACTAGAGGGCATAGGTTTAGGGTAAGAGGGGAAAGATATAAAAGAGACCTTAGGGACAACCTTTTCACGCAGAGGGTGGTAAATGAATGGAATGAGCTGCCAGAGGATGTGGTGGAGGCTGGTACAATTGCAACATTTAAGAGGCGTTTAGATGGGTATATGAATAGGAAGGGTTTGGAAGGATATTGGCCGGGCGCTGGCAGGTGGGACTAGATTGGGTTGGGATATCTGTTCAGCATGGACGGGTTGGACCGAAGGGTCTGTTTCCATGTTGTACATCTCTATGACTCTATAATTACAGATATCAAACAAATGGCTGAACTTTGCTCCTTTTTTATCTTTCTCTGTAAAAACATTGTGGGTGTACATTAGCTATTCTCCAATCTGCAGGAACAGCTGCATTGATTATGGAACCTTGAAAGATGACCACCAATGCATTCATTACATTTAATGCCACTTCTTCAAGTACACTGAAATGTAGATTAGTGGACCAGAGGATTTATTGGTCTTCAGTGCCTTCAGTGACCCCCAAACCAATTCACGACTAGCACTGAACTTATGGGCTATTCTCTCTCATTAAACCATCTGTTCCCAACTGACTTGGGTGTTATTTGTCTCTACGTTTGTAAATACAGAACCAAAGTTTGTATTTATTTAGTTTGCTGTCTCTTTGATTTGTAGAACATTGAACGTAGAACATTACAGCACATGCACGCCCTTCAGTCTTCAATATTGTGCCGACCTATGAAACCAATCTGAAGCCCATCTAACCTACACTATTCAATTTTCATCCATATATTTATCCAATGACCATTTAAAAACCCTTAAAGTTGGCGAACCTCCTACTGTTGCAGGCAGGGCATTCCATGCCCCTACTGCTCTCTGAGCTGAAGAACGTACCTCTGACAACTATCCAAGATCTATCATCCCTCAACTTAAAGCTATGTCTCCTCATGCTGGCTATCGCCATCATCCAAGGAAAAAGGCTGTCACCACTGATGATGTCCACCCAATCTAACCCTTTGATTATCTTATATGTCTCACTTAAGTCAAGTTTCAACTTTTATCTCTCTAACAAAAAAAGCCTCAGGTCCCTCAGCCTTTCCTCATAAGACCTTCCCTCCAAATCAGGCAATATCCCAGTAAATCTTTCTGAACCCTATCCAAAGCTTCCACATCCTCCGTATAATGTGGTGACCAAACTGTGCACAATACTCCAAGTCTGGCCATGCCAGTGTTTTGTGCAGTTGTAACATGACGTCATGGCTCCGAAATGTAATCTTTCTATCAATAAAAGCCAATAAATCATATGCCTTCTCAACAAATCTATCAACCTGGGTGGCAACGCTTAGGGATCTATGTACATGGACACCAAGATCTCCCTGCTCATCTACACAACCAAGAACCTTGCATTTGCCCAGTACTCTGCAGCTTATCAATGATTTTCCATAACCTGCAACATTCTTCAGCACTATCCACAACTCCACTGACTTTAGTGTCATCCACAAATTTACTAACCCATCCTTCTATGCCCTCATCCAGGTCATTTATAAAAATGACAAACAGCAATCACCCCAAAACAGATCCTTGTGGTACTCCACGAATAACCGAAATCCAGGATGAACATTCCCATCATCACCACTCTCTGTCTTCATTCAGTAGCCAATTTCTGATCCAAACCACCAAATCACCCTCAATCCCATACTTCCGTGTTTTGTGAAAGAGCCTAGCATTAGGATACTTATCAAACACCTTACTAAAAACCATATACACCACATCAATGGCTTTATCCCCATTCACCTGTTTGGTCACCTTCTCAAAGAGCTTAACAAGACCTAACCTTCACAAAACCATGTTGACTATTGCCAATTGATTTATTCCTTTCCAGATGTTTATAAATCCTATCTCTTATAATCTTTTCCAACCCTTTATCCACAATTGAAGTAAGGCTCAGTGGTCTATAATTACTAGGATTGTCTCTACTCTCCTGCTTGAACAAGGGGGCAACATTTGCTATCCTTCAGTCTTCTGGTATATAAATTCCCTTATAATTTCCATTATTTCTGATTGTAAGCGACCTCTGTTTGACACATTAATCTGTCATTCTTCACATGTATATAGGATGATTTACAATCAGCTTCCATATTCATAAGGAGGTTGCTCATGTACAATACTTTTCCCTCTTAATCCCTCTGTCCTTCTTTGCTAAAATATAAACTGCTCCCTTTCCCCAAGTCTGTTTTTAACCAATATTCACTCAGAGGACATGAGTGTCCCTAATGCCACATAACACTTATTGTCAATGTGAAGTCAGGACTTTGTCCCTACATAAACTATGCAGTGGTCACTCTTACAGAGACTGCCATGGCCTGATGTACACGCAGCTGGCAGATCAATGAGGATATGGTCAAACCTGTTTTCCTTCTTGTTTGTTCCCACAACACCTGCTGCAGAATCAGACTAGCAGATATGTTCTTTCAAGCCCGACAAGTTTGATCAGTGGTGCTGCTGCGGATCCATTCCAGGTATTGGACATTGAATCCCTCCATGAAAAGTACAGGTTGCTCCCTTTTCACCCTCATTGTTTCCTCCAAGTGTTGTTCAATATGGAGGATGACTGAGTCATCAGCCATTGGAGGATGATATATAGTAATCTGCAGGAGATTTCCTTACCTATGCTTAACCTGATAATATGAGGCTTCATAGGTCCAGAGTCAATTGTGAGGACTAACAATATCCTCCAGATTGTATGCCATTGTTCCTTCATCTCTACTGGGACCTGTCCTGTTATTCGGGCATGACATGGTGGTAGTGCTGCCTTGGACATTGTCTGCAATTTATGATTCTATGCATATCACTATGTAAGATTGTTTCTTAAATGGTATCTGGTAGAGCTCTCCCAATTTTGGCATTATCCCCCATATGCTAGTAGTGAGGAGTTACCAACATTGACAGATCTACCTTTGCAGTTGTCATTTCTGATGTTGTGGTCAATACCAGGTTGTCCGTCTGGTTTCAGTTTTTTTGTTGGAACTCCATAGTGATTGATATAAATAAGTGACTTCATTGGTCATTTAAATGTGCATTCCAGAATCAATCACTTTCTTATGGCTCTGAAGTCAATTGTAGTACAGATCAGGGAAGACAGATGCATTCACAATATTTAATGGTCATCATTCCAATCTTTTTATAGAATTCAATTTCAATAAGTTGCAATGTAGTAGTCAGATATGGTTCCTGCAATATTATCTGAATTTTTGGATGAATAGTCTAGCACTCACATGACGAGACCAGCAACTCCTCTTGATGATGAATTCTATCATACTATGGACGCAAATGTGCAAGGAGCCTTCTACAGATAGAATTCCAATTATTCATTTCTTTTAACATGAGACCCATGCTAGGGTGACCTATTCTTGAATTGGTTCCTCAATGTTTTGACACTGAAAACCACTTCTTACACATACAACAAATTTTTAATCAATGGAATTTTTATCCACTTTCTGGTCTAATGCCTTGCACAATGTAGTGTTCAGGGCTCTATATAAAATCCTCAGTATAATTTTCAGCCCCTTGGCATTTCTAAGTTTTGCTCACACAGATACCACAGGACTGGAGGGTAGACAACGTGTCACTATTATTCAAGAAGTGAGCAAGAGAAAAACAACCAAACTGGAGCCTAATCATGGCAGTCGGGAAACTTCTGGAAGAAATTCTGAGGAATAGACTTGATCTGCACTTGGAAAGGCAAAGATCTATCAAAGAGAATAAGCATGGCTGTGAAAATGGGAGATAATGTCATAGGCCATAAGACATAGGAGCAGAAATTAGGCCATTCAGTCCATCAATTATGTTCCATCATTTAATCATGGCGGGTAGGTTTCTCAACCCCATTCTCCTGCTTTCTGCCCATAACCTTTGATCCCCTTTATAATCAAAGACCCATCTATCTCTGTCTTAAATATACTGTCGTCAACCTGATTAAAATTTTTAAAGAGGTGCCTAGGATGCAATCCTTTTGATGCAATCTACTTGAAATCTAACAATGTTTTTGATAAGGTACCACATGGGAGATTGATTGTGTAGGTAAGAGCCCATGGGAGCCAAGAAATTTTATATAATGAATCAACAATTGGCCATTTGGCAGGAAGCGTGGGGTGATGGTTGAGGGGTATGTTTCCAATGGTATGATGTGTACTATAAGGTCCTACAATAGTCAGTGGTGGTATGCTGTTCTTTCTTTTGTTTGCACAAATGATTTGGACTTGAATGTGGGAGGATTAGTCAGAAAGATCACATGTGATGCAATAATTGATGGGTAAATCGGAGGAGGATAGCTTTAGATTAAATGGGGATATATGCGGGCTGATTAAATGGGTTATTATTGGCAAAATAAATTCAATCCCGATAAAGGTGAGGTAATCTCATTGGGCAGGACAGCATGGCAAAGGCATTCATGATGAACAGTTTGACCCTGGGAATAACAGAGGATAAATGGAAATTGTCTGCATATTCTGTACAAGGGTGATTGAACAGGCTGACTGAGTGGGAAGATACTTGGCAAATGCAATGTAATGTGGATAAATATGAGTTTAGCCACTTAGAGAGCGATAGCTGGAAGGCAGAATATTATTTAGTGAAATTTGAAGTGCAATGTGGACTCATGGTGGAACAATTGCTGAAAATTGGCATGTATGTGCAGCAGGCAGTGAGGAAAGCTGTTAGTATGCTGACCTTTATAGCAAAAGGATTTGAGTACAAGAGTAGGGATGCCTTGCTATGGTCATACAGCATGTTGAAGCCACTCCTGGAGTATTCTGTGCAGTTTTGATTTCCAAGTCTGAGGAAGGATATTCTTGCTATTAAAGGAGTCCAGCAAAGATTCATCAGACTGATTTCCAGAATGGCAGGACTGATATATATTTGTTGCAACCCGCAGGGTATTTGATATGTTTGTAAGGAGTGCATTCTAATTTAAGTAACCAGTTAGTGCCGCTAGTTAGTACAAGTGCAAGCTAAGGTGAATAATGGGCACAAGTGAGTGAGGTGAGCAAAGTAAAGGGAAGGTAAGATTATTTTATCTTTCTCAATGTAAAGTGGTAGAGATGTCAGTGGCGTGCTCTTCCTGCCAGGGACATCAGTGAACAGTCTAGGCTCTCTGACCTCTACATTTGCAGAAAGTGTGGCTAGTTGCAGCTCCTCACAGACCACGTTGCATGGTTGAAGCACCATTGGACACATTAGGGTCACACTACGGGTTCAGTCAGGTAGATGCATGACTCACAGGATACAGGCAGGTTTTGCAGGAGTCTCCTGTGGCTATTCCCATCTCTAACAGGTATACACTTTTGGATACTATGTGGGTGGTATAGCTTTTCAATGAAGTGTACCACTAGCAGCAATGCATGTAGTTCCATAACTCTCTGCTGTAAAGCAGGGTCAGGCAAGATGCAAGCAAGTGATAGTGGTAGGAGACTGGCTAGTTAGAGGCACAGTCAGCTGATTCTGTGGCTGCATTTGAGAATCCAGATTGGTATGTTGCATCCCTGATGCCAGGGTCAAGGATGTCTCTGAGCGGTTGCATTGAATTCTTGAAGGGGAGGGTGAGCAATCTGCGGTCATTGTGCATATTGGTACAAGTGGCATAGGTAGGAAGAGGGATAAGGTACTGCAGAGTGAGTACAAGCAGTTAGGAAAGTGCATTCCTGATGAAGGGCTTTTGCCTGAAACATTGACTCTCCTGCTCCTTGGGTGCTGCCTGACCTGCTGTGCTTTTCCTGCACCACACTCTCTAGTTAGGAAAGAGACTCAAATTTAGATCTCGAGGGTAGTAATCTCTGGAGTACTACTAGTGTCATGTGCTATTGAGGTAAAGAATAAAAAAGGTGTGAGTGGTGAATGCATGGTGAAGGAGCCCATGAAGGGAGGAGGGTTTCAGGTTCTTGGATAACTGGGACCTCTTCTGGGGCAGTGGTGACCTGTACGGGAGGGAAGGGCAGCATCTTAACTGGAGGCAAACCAATGTCCTTGCAGGGAGGTTCACTGGTGCTAGTCGGGAGGATTTAAACGAGAGTCATGATGTGGAAGCGCATCCAAGAGGAGGTGCAACTAGAGTGGCAGGAGGCTGGGAACCAGAGCAGCATGTCAGGAAGTGGAGGGATTGAGGGGAAAGTACATATTAGAACCAGTAAATCAGAAAGGAAGGACAGGCAGAAACAGGTAAATGAACACGACGATACTAATGGGCTGAAGTGTGTTTATTTCAACACAAGAAGTATTATAGGTAAGGCAGAAGAGCTTCAAGCGAGGATCAGTACATGGGACTATGATCTTGTGATCATTATAGAGACTTGGTTGAGAGAGGGACATGACTTCCTGCCAAATGTTCATTGTTGTAAATGTGATAAGAGAAGAAGATAAAAGAGGTGTAGGAGTTACAAAACAAAAGAACAAAAGAAATGTACTGTACAGGAAAAGACTCTTCAGCCCTCCAAGCCAGTGCCAGTTATCATGCCCAAACAACAATAATAAAAAAAAGTTTACACTTATTTGATTTGTACAACTATGTTTCCTCCCTATTCATGTAACCATCTGCATATCTCTTAAATGTCATCAATATGCTTGGTTACACCACTCTTCTGGCCGTGCATTCCAGGTTCCTACCACGCTCTAGGGGACAGTGAGGACTGCAGATGCTGAAGATCAGAGTCAAAAGTGTGGTGCTGGAAAAGCACAGCAGCTCACACAGCACCCGAGCAGCATCCTTCTGATAGTAGAACGTAGAACATGGAATGTTACAGCACAGGACAGAGCCTTCAGCCCTCGATGTTACGCCAACCTCTGAAACCTATCTGAAGCCCAACCAACCTAAGGAGCCCACCTATTCCATTGTCGTCCATATGCATATCCTATGATGACTTAAATGTCCTTAACGTTGGTGAGTCTACAACTGTTGCAGGCTATGTGTTCCAAGCCCCTACTATTTTCTGAGAAAAGAAACTACCTCTGACATCTGTCCTATGTCTTTCACCCCTCAGTTTAAAGCTATGTCCCCTTGTGTTAGTCATCGCCAACTGAGGAAAAAGGCTCTCATTGCCCAACCTATCTAACCCTCTGATTATCTTATATGTCTCAATTAAGGCATCTCTCAACCTTCTTCTCTCTAACGAAAACAGCCTCAAGTCCCTCTGCCTTTCCTCATAAGACCTTCCCTCCATACCAGGCAACATCCTAGTAAATTTCCTCTGCACCCTTTCCAAACCTTCCACATCCTTCCTTTCATGTGGTGACCAGAACTGTATGCAGTACTCCAAGTGCGGCCGCACCAGAGGTTTGTACAGCTGCAGCATGAGCTTGTGGCTCTGAAACTCAATCTCTGCACCAATAAAAGCTAACACACCCTATGGCTTCTTAGCAACCCTATCAAACTGGGTAGCAACCTTCAGGGATGTATGTACATGGACACCGGGATCGCTGTATCTCTGTCTACACGACCAAGAATCTTACCATTAGCTTGGTACTCTGAATTCATGTTGCTCTTTCCAAAGTGAATCACTGCACACTTTTCCATAATAAACTCCATTTGCCAACTCTCAGCCCAGTCTGGAGCTTATCTATGTCCCTTTGTAACCTACAACATCTTTCCGCACTGTCGACAACTCCACCAACCTTAGTGTCATCTGCAAATTTAATAACCCATTCTTCTACACCCTCATCTGGGTCATTTATAAAAATGACAAATAGGAGTGGCCTCAGAAAAAATGTTTGCGATGCACCACAAGTAACTGAACTCCAGGATGAACATTTCCAATCAAACACCATTGTCTGCCTTCCTTCAGCAAGCCTAGTTCTGATCCAAACCACCAAATCACCCTCAATCATATGACTTTGTATTATATGCAATAGCCTACTGTGGGGAAACTTATCAAACATCTTATTGAAATCCATTAAAATGACATCAACCCCGCCGTACTCTCATCCACCTGTTTGGTTACCATCACAAATAAGGTTTGTGCGGCACGACCCACCCTTCACTAAACTGTGTTGACTATCCCTAATCAACTTATTCCTTTCCAGATGATTAAAATCCTATCTTTTATAACCTTTTCCAACACTTTACCCATAATCGAACTGAGGCTCACTGGGGTATATTACCAGGGTTGTCTCTACTCCTCTTCTTGAACTAGGAGACAACATTTGCTATCCTCCAGTCTTCTGGCACTATTCCTGTTGAGAATGATGACACAAAGATCAAATCCAAAGGCTCTGCAATCTCCTCCCTGGCTTCCCAGTGAATCCTAAGATAAATGTCATCCGGCCCAGGGGGCCCATCTATTTTCACATGCTCCAGAATTGCTAACACCTCCACCTTGTGAAGGTCAATCCCATCTAGTCCAGTAGCTTGTATCTCAGTATTCTCAATGAAAAATATTCATTTAGCATTTCCCCATTTCCTCAGACTCCATGCACAACTTTCCACTCCTGCCCTTGATTGGCCCTAAACCTTGTCCAGTCATTCTTTTGTTCCTGATATACGTATGGAAAGTTTTAGGGTTTTCCTTGATCCTATCTGCCAACAACTTCTCCTGCCCCTCCTGGCTCTTCTTAGCTCTCTCTTTACGTCTTTCCTGGCTAACTAAGCCTTTAAATCTCATCCTAACATAAGCCTCTTCTTCCTCTTGACATGATATTCAACTTCTTTTGTAAACCACTGCTCCCTCACTCGACCACTTCCTCCCTGCCTGACAGGTACTTACTTATCAAGGACACACAATAGCTGTTCCTTGAATAAGCTCCAGATCTCAACTGTGCCCATCCCCTGCAGTTTCCTTCCCCATCCTATGCATCCTAAATCTTACCTAATTGCATCAGAATTGCCTTTCCCCCAGCAATAACTCTTGTTCTGCAGTATATACCTATACCTTTCAATTGCTAAACTAAACATAACCGAATTGTGCTCACTATCACCAAAGTGCTCACCTGTCTCCAAATCTAACACCTGACCCAGTTCATTATCCATTATCAAATCTAATGTGGCCTCATCCCTTGTTGGCTTCTCTACATACTGAGTCAGAAAACCATCCTGCACATATTGGAAAAAAGCCAACCCATCTAAAAGAACTCGAACTATAGAGTTTCCAGTCAATATTTGGAATGTTAAAGTCTCCCATAACAACTACCCTGTCGCTCTCGCTCCAATCCAGAATCATCTTTGCTAGCCTTTCCCCTACATCTCTGCAACTATTTGGAGGCCTATAGAAATCTCCCAACAGGGTGACCTCTCCTTTCCTGTTTCTTATTTCAGCCCATAATACCTCAGTCAACGAGTCCTCAAATATCCTTTCTGCCTAAGTAATACTGTCCTTGACTAATAATGCACACCTCCCCCTCTTTTACATCTTCTCTGTTTCTTACTGAAACATCTATACCTCCCCCTCTTTTACCATCTTCTCTGTTCTTACTGAAACATCTATATCCCACAATCTGCAACAACCATTCCCATCCCTGGTCTATGCATGTCTCCAAAATGGCCACAACATCAAAGTCCCAGGTACGCACCCATGCTGCAAGTTCATCCATCTTATTCTGGATGCTCCTGGTATTGAAGTAGACACACTTCAAACCACCTTCCTGCTTGCTGATGAACTCTTGCGACCTTGAAACCTTATTTCTGGCCTCACTACTCTCAACCTCCCGGACACTGGAACCATTATTTAGGTTTTCATCACCCTGCTGAATTAGTTTAACCCCTCCCGAAGAGCATTAGCAAATTTCCCCACTTCTCCACCACCATGATATTGATGCCCCTCTGGTTCAGGTGTAAACCATCCTGTTTGTAGAGGTTCCATGTTGTCCAAAATGAGCCCCAATTATCAAGGTATCTGAAACCCTCCCTCCTGCACAATCCCCATAGCTATGTTTTCAAATGCTCTCTGTCTCTCTCTATTCCTTGCCTAGTGTTCTCTCCTCTTTGTTTTGTTGCGTAGGATCTCCCCTTCTCCCAGTTTTTATCCCTCACAGGATGAAATTCTTGCTGGAAGCTAAACTTTGCCTTATGCATCAATATATATCCATCTGCCACCTCTGTCGCTTTTCTCACTTCTTGAACTTTCTGTTCCTCCATATGAATTCTTATCACCTCTGGAAGTGAATTTTTAAACTCCTCCAGCAGAATAATCTCTCTTAGAGCCTCATAGGTCCCAGCAGAATAATCTCTCTTAGAGCCTCATAGGTCTTATCTATTTTTAAGGTCGCATTCATCTATCAAAATGACTATGTTTAATTCTTTTGAACTCAACATATGTTTGACCTGGTTCCTCCTTTGTTTCTGAACCACTGTCTATACACTTCTGGTACCAATTCATAAGCACTCAAAATAGCCTGTTTGACCTCTTCATAATCTCTTGACCCCTCATCTGACAGCATGGCAAATACTCACTGGTTCTGCCTACCAGCTTAGACTGAACTAGCATTACTCACAAGTCCTCTGACCACTCCATCTGCCTAGCCAGTTTTTCAAATGAAATAAAGAAGGTTTTGACATCTTTCTCATCAAAGTATGGCAGTGTTCAAATGCATTTGTATATATCACTATCTTCTCTCTTCATCTCCATCCTGTTAACATGACTTCCTGACTAAGTCACAACTTCTGAAATTTAAATACTCATTTGTCTTTCTTTTCTCTCCCTCTTACTTTCTTCTCTCTCTCTTTATCTCTCTTTCTCTTTCTTCTCCCTATCTTTGCTCAGCTAAGAACCTTGCCTCTCTTTCTTTTTCCTCTCTCTCTTTCTTTTCTCTTTCTTTCTCTTTTCTCTCCCTTCATTTTTCCTCTCTTTATTTATCTTCTAAATCCATTTTCCTCAACTGCAATTTATGTTTTTCTGACTCTCCTATGCTTGTATGTTTCTCTGACATGCCTAAGTACTTCAGTAGCTCCCTTACAGTTTTAGCTTTACTTTGTCCTGGTTAAACCCAAATCTAACTTATTTGCTAATTCTAAAAATTTTTCTGTAATTCTAAATTTTCTTGGCAAATTTGGGAACATCTTCAAACCCCAAAACCTATTTAGCAATCTTAAGAGCTATTTCTCTCACTTTTAATTTAACCAACCACAAGTAACCAAAATTAAACAAATTGTCTCACCTGTCTTTTATTTAAAGATCTCGGACACTAATCAGCAAATATTTAAATCTGCTGGGATCTTTTTACCTGAATTCTGTTCAAATGTGTCCAAATCTCAGACTGGATCTCTTCAAAGCTGTCCAAATCACGAATCTGGCTCCCCAAACTGTTAAAACATTGCGGTGAACTCTTCTGCTAATTAAACCAAACACCCAGAAAAGCTCATCTCGCCTCGTGATCTGTTAAAGTATGAGTGACAGATAACTTCCAACTTCCACTATTTAAAGAAAAAAATATCAATTTATTCCTTAACTCTAAAAGTGAACATTAAACAACAACTATTTACAATTCTAAACCTCCTTTCTCTTAAATGCTTGTTTTCTACCTCTCACTCTATAATAATACACTGATCCAATAAAAGCTCCAATTAAAAGTACAAAAACTGAATTTTCAAAACCTGACAGCAGTGGTCATTTCCAGTGTATTCTTTCCTCTGGCTTTGGAGATCCTTGGGTCATCTTTGGTCTTTTTCTGCAAAGATGTTTCATATGGAAAAGGTACCCTTGATTGAGAGTGTATGGCTGGCCTTAACTCTAATGGTGGCAGTTGGTCGCTATCTAATTCTAAGTCTCAAAATACCAGCTTATTTGTACCCCAAACATTGGATCGTCATAGTAGTTTGATGTTGTCAAAACAGTAATATTCAAATTCAATTGGGCTTTATGTATCCTGGGGCATACTTTAAATTGATTGGTGAAATTCAAATTGTTGTTAAAACATAGCAACCAAAAGTCAGGTGTTTGTTTCACAGCTAATTGTTACATACTTTCAATTTTCCAGTACACTCTAAGACTGCTAGTCAGTCATGTGACATGTGTCTGCAAGCTCTTAGTGAAAAACAGCTTTCATTCTCTCTTAAACATACAGTACACACCTTCAACTTTAAAACATGACGACCTACCAGGAGAAGAGCATTTGCAAGCAGTGATCTCAACGCCTCAAGTTTTAAGGTAGTTATGATTAAACGTAAGTCAGGACCTTGTGGAAAGGTAATAAATTGGACCCAATATACCAACCACTACAGCGGACAGCTGAAACTGACAACTGGAAGCGGCAGGGACAGACCACTATAAACACCGGAGGAAACATCAAAGAAGCGCTTCGCAGGAGGCTCCCAAGCACTGATGATGTCGCCTAGCCAGGGGACGAAACGTTTGCAACAAAAACTTCCAGCTCGGCGAACAGAACCACAGCATTAAAACAAGAGGATAACTAGAGAGAAGGTAGGACTACTGAATGATAATGGAGGGAAGTTATGCTTGCAGGCAAAGCAAATGGTAAGATACTAAATGAGTTCACTACATCAGAGTTCACCCAGGAGAAGGATATGGAGGACAGTAAAATTTGTGTGGAGCATACTAATATGGTAAGGCACTTCGAGATCATGTAAGAAGTGATGTTTGGTCTCTTAAAGATAAGACCCCCGGGCCCAATGGTATCTGTTCCGTTGTTGGGAGGGAGAATAGAAGAATTACCTCGGGCCTTGACCAAGATCTTTGTGTCTCCGTTAGCCACAGGAGAATCCAGAGGACTGGCAAGATGTTAATGTTGTCCATCTGTTTAAGATGTGAAATAGGGATAATCCAGGAAGCTATAGACCAGTTAATCTCACTTTAGTGGTTGGGAAGCTATTGGAGAGAATTATTAGGGATAGAATTTATGCACATTTGGAAAAGCAAGGCCTAATTTTGGGACAGTTAGCACAGTTTTGTGCAGGCAGATCATTTCATATGAACTTGATTGAATTTTTCAAGGAGATGAATTGATGATGGCCGAGCAGTGGTTATTCTCTATATTGATTTTAGTAAGGTTATCAGCATGGTCCCTCATGGTAAACTCATCCAGAAGATTAAGATGTATCAGATCCACTGTGACTTGTCTGTGTGCGTTCAGAATTGACTTGTCCAGAGAAGGCAGAGGAAACTGGCAGAAGGATGTTTGTCAAGCTGAAAGTTCATGACTGGACGTGTTCCGCAGGGATCAGTACTGGGACCTCTGTCTTTGTGATATATATTTATATATAAATGACTTGGATAAAAATGTAGATGGGTAGGTCAGTAAGTTTGCAGATGCTACAAAGATCAGTGGAATTGTGGATAGAGTAGAAGGTTATCAAAGAATACAGCAGGGTATATATCAGATGCAGGTATGGACAGAGAAATGGCAGATGGCATTTAATCCAGGTAGGTGTGAGTTGCTACACTTTGGGAGATCACATGTTAAGGAAATATATACAATCAATGACAGGACCCTAAACAGTAGCGATGCACAGAGGGATCTTGTGGTTTAAGTACATAGCTCCCTTAAAGCGGCTAAGCAAGTAAATGGGGTAGTAGAGAAGGTGTATGACATGGTAGTCCTTATTGATGGGGGGGAATTCACTGCAAGAATAAGCATGTTATATTGCAGCTTTATAAGACTTCGGTCAGGCCACACTTAAGAGTATTGCATTCAATTTTGGTTGCCACATTACAGGAAGGATGTGGAGGCTTTGGACAGATTGCAGAAAAGGTTTAGCAGGACGCTTCCTGGATTACAGGGTATAAGCTGTAAGGAGAGGCTAGAAAAACTCAGGCTATTTTCTCTGAGTGGCGGAGGCTGAAGGAAACTGGAGAGAAGTCTATAAAATTATCAGATCTATAGACCGGGTTGATGGTCCAAATCTTCTTTCTAGAGGTGAAATGTCCAAAACTATCCTGCATGCATTTAAAGTGGGAGGGGCAAAGTTCAAAGGATATGTGGAGGCTGCAAATCATTTACATAGAGAGGGTTAAGAGTCTGTTGTGGTTCTGTTCGCCGAGCTGGGAATTTGTGTTGCAGACGTTTCGTCCCCTGTCTAGATCCTATAATAGTAGTGTTGTCCCAGTCGAACTTATGTTGCTTGTCATCTGCGTGTGTGGCTATTAAGGATAGCTGGTCGTGTCGTTTCATGGCTAGTTGGTATTCATGGATACGGATCGTTAGCTGTCTTCCTGTTTGTCCTATGTAATGTTTTGTGCAGTACTTGCATGGGATTTTGTACCCATGTAAGAGTCTGTAAAACACTGTTAGGGTAGTTGTGGAGGCATATACAATAGGGGCATTTAAGAGACTTTTAGATAAGCACATGAATACGAAAGGAGTGGAGGGATATGGACCAAGGACATGCAGAAGGTATTCATTAAATTTGGTGTCATGTTTGACACAACATCATGGACGAATGGCCTGTTACTGTGCTATACAATTCTATGTAAATAAGATTAGATTCCCTACAGTATGGAAACAGACCCTTCGGCCCAACAAGCCCACACTGACCCTCTGAAGAGTAAGCCACTCAGACCATTCCCCTACATTTACCCCTGCTTAATGAACCTGACCTGCACATCTTTGGATTGTTGGAGGAAACCCACACCAACATGGGGAGAATGTGCAAACTCCATGCAGACAGTCACCCAAGGTGGGAATCGAACCCAGATCCCTGGCACTGCAGGCAGCAGTGCTAACCACTGAGTCACCATGCCACTCTTGTGGTTTACTGTGATCTACTTAGATTTCCAGAAGATAGTTGACATGGTGCCACGCAGTCACCTGCGAAGTAATACAAGAACTCAAGATGTTGAAGGCAAGGTACTGGCATGGACAGAGGATTGAATGACCAGGAGAAGGCAGAGAATCGGAGAAAAGAGGCTTTATTTTATAATGGCAGTCGATGATTAATAAACCTGTACAAGGGTCAGTGTTTGTACCACAATTTTTGACGTCATACTTTAAGGATCATAACAAATGAACTCAGGCCTTGTTGCTAAATTTGCAGATTACACAAAGTTAGATGAAAGAACCAGTAATGTTGAGGGAGTGCAGAGAGCATGGAAATTTTTGGATGGGCTAGGAGAGGTTTTAAAGAAGTGGCAGATGAAATATAATGTTGCATTTTAGACTTCGATGCAAAAACGGAGGCATAAGCAGTTTTGTAAATGGGGAAAGATTACGGATGTGTGAAGCACACAAAAACTGAAAAATCTTCGGTCAGGGTTCTTTTAAGATTCACGTGTTAGTTCAAGTTGACAGTCATGCAAGCAATTGCATCGTTAGCATTCATTTTGAGGTACATAGATTACAAAAGCTGAATGTACTGCTGAAGCTATGTCAGTCTCTGTTCGGACCACATTTGTAATATTGTGAATAGCTTTGTGCCCCATATCCAAGGAAAGATGTGTTGGCCTTGAACCAACAGATCCAGAGGATGTTCACAAGAATGGTCCCGGCAATAAAGATGATGTCATTTGAGGAATGTTTATGGATCTTGTTTCTGTATTGATGGGGATGAGAAAGATTGGGGAGTGTCATTGAAATTTGCATAATAGTTAAAGCGTCATATTGAATTGAGGTAGGGTTTAGTTACTCCTCATGAATATCCTGCTTTGGTTTTTCAGCAGTTTCCTATCATTCCAACCATCACCGATGCATGAGCACCCAATGCTTCTTCTATAGTTTTGTGTTTATGTGTTAACATCTATTCTTTGTGTTGCTTTTGTTGTGACAGCTATTATGCAATCATCACAATATCACACACAAGAGCATTGTAATCCTATCAATGGAATTACTGGACAAATATGATCCGAGGCTGAATATAACTATTTTTGACAAATTGGTGGCTCATGGACACAGAGCCTATCATATGAAAATTTAATTTTATGGATATAAGTGGAGCTAACTGAATGAAGATGAAAAGAGCAAGCCAAATGTTTTACATGTAATGCAAATGTAGTAATTTTGAATGATATGGTAAAAGGATAACCCCATTAATAAGAAATGCATTTACAGGTCATAAAAAATACTACATTGAATTAATTAAAGCACACTGGTGCTTTCAGCAGTAACTTCTGCAGAAATTCCTGAAAAGCAATTTAAACCTGAAATTTTCTCCAAAACTTTTGTTATTCAACAGAGACATTGCATTTTTTGAAGACTTCCATCAGAAATTTTGTTTTCGTATGCTGTGTACTTTGTTTGGTTGTAAACTCTTTGTGAATAAAAGCCAAAAAGAGGTTTCTCTGGAGGCAATTCCTTCCAAAATTTTGCAAAAACAAGTCACATGGGTGATTGAAAAATATTTATGAGGGAATGATGAAGCTTCTTCATGAACCAAAATCCTTCAGTCTTCTGTTCAAAATTGAAACTTGGAACAGAAATATAGTTTATGTTAAAATACATATAAATCCCAATCCTTGAATCACAAGTGTCTCTTGAATCTTAAATCATGACCGCCATTTAGTTTATTTAGTTTGAATTGAAAATTTCCTTCATCATCAAAGTGTGTTGTTAAAACTTATTTCACATCAATTATAATTACAATTTAACAGCAAATGTTTGAAGGAGTCAGTGCTTTGGAGTAATAGCATTACACAGAATATTTCACTAAGATTAAAGTACTTTTCCCGCAAGTCTAATGCTCAGGTAGCATACGTTTGGTAGACCTAACTCTGCCCCACAA
Organism: Chiloscyllium plagiosum; assembly: GCF_004010195.1. Classification (NCBI taxonomy): domain Eukaryota; kingdom Metazoa; phylum Chordata; class Chondrichthyes; order Orectolobiformes; family Hemiscylliidae; genus Chiloscyllium; species Chiloscyllium plagiosum. The sequence goes on from NC_057742.1 coordinate 43,291,235, forward strand.
ACATATGTTGGACAACACAGGTTGAATCAATCCTGAAGCAGTCTTGCTCATTACTATTGGTTCAGTCCCAAGAGTCAAGTTTAATTGTCTGCAGGAGAATTATTGTAGGCCTGTATGAAAAGCCTGTATCCACCCATCTTGTGCACCAGGTGTAATAAACTTCACTGATGTGTGCATTTGTTTATGCATTCTGAAGAAATTCTGGGTCAATGGCACAAACTGCAATGCTCAGGATAACTGAGCCAGATGTGATGACATTGGTTAATAATCATCCCTGTTCTTTCTGGATTTTAATGTTTAAGTACGAAATCCTCAGTCATGTTTCAAACCTTTCTCTAAAAATGTTCCAACAATGATCTGCACCTATTTAAAGTATTGTACTTGGCAATTCACCTACAGGGTATTGTTGCCATTCATATTATTGTGCAATGGTCTTAAATTCCTGAAATTAGATTCTTGAGGTCCTAGTAGATTTTTTTTTGGATAACAGCGAGTTCAGTCTATTCCTTGCATTTTAAAAGAGATATCCTCCAATTGTCGCATACGTCTTCTCAATCAGTAATTTTTTTTATTCCTTTACTCTCTTACAGTGAACTTAATAGCAATTGGAATCCTCTCTCGGGGGAAGTGCAGTCTCTCCACATGCACTACACGATACCTGGTGGCCATGGCAATGGCAGATCTTATGGTGATTTTCACTGATGTTATTCTGTCAAGGATCACTTACTATTATTTCCAGGCCACATTGCTGAGCACTACCACTGTATTTAGAATTATCCTCGTTCTGGTTGGCGCTGCAACAGATTGTTCTGTTTGGTTTACTGTCACTTTCTCCTTTGATCGTTATGTCACTATATGCTGTCAGAAACTGAAAACTAAATATTGCACAGAAAAAACAGTCAGTATAATTCTGACAATAACTTGCATCATGTTCTGTTTAAAAAATATTCCCTTTTACTTCACACTTGAACCTGGTTGGGTAATTAACGATGTGCCATGGAGCTGCAATGCAAAGCCAAGTTATTTTACAGATCCAGGATGGGTAGTATTTGATTGGTTTGATACGATCTTAACCCCATTGCTCGCATTTGTTATAATTCTGTTGCTAAATATTTTGACAGTCAGACATATTATAATGGCCAGTCGGGTTCGTAAGCGACTGAGAGGTCAGAGAAAGCAGGAGAATCAGAGAGACACAGAAATGGAAAGCAGAAGAACATCTGTAATTTTGCTCTTCAGCATATCTGGCAGTTTCATACTTTTGTGGTTGATACGTGTCATAGAATTCTTGTATTATAGCATTACAGGTTCAAATCCCACAGATTATGAGGGTTCCCTGTACATATTTAGACAAGCTGGCTTTATGTTACAAATATTAAGTTGCTGCACAAACACATTCATTTATGTGGTGACTCAGTCCAAATTTAGAAAGCAGATTAAGAGCGTGGTCGGATTTCCATTCACATCAATTAAGCAATGGTTTACTCAACAAAATAATTGAAAGCAGACTAGAGGTGTGTTTGTATAAATTCAATGTATTAATTTCAAATTTGTCCCCAAAATTTCATCAAACATATTATGCCATGAGATTGCCTTGGTGTTTGCCGATGCAGCGTTTGGGGAGCGAAATCCACAGTGATGAAAGCTAAAGAATACACAAAGACAATTCTGCTCTTTCATTGGATTGATTTTCAATTTTAGGTTGGGATTGGTAGGAATGTCTTGGAAAATAGCACTGTAAGGTTGTAGGTGAAATTGCACCCACAGACGTTAATCACCACTCTTATCCATGTGCAATTCATCTGGGGTTGGGGTTTGAGGGGAGAGAGAGCAAGAGACAAGATGATGATGAGTCTCCAGTAGAGTCTGTGTTTGTCTTAGATTTCCAGCATCAGCAGTATTTTTCCTTTTATTTTTAGATGGTAAATTGTGTCGGACTCTCTCTGCATTGTTGATGGACAAAGCAATAAACACCCGACTCACATACTTTTTTTTGCTGATTTAAATTCTCCCGAAGGATTCCTCTATAAAATCTGGTGGTTAATCATTGGATACTTATCAGGCAGGACTATGAATGACATGCACAAGCAGGTTTTAAAATCGGTGGTTTCAGGTTGTTGGAGAGACAGGGAGCAGTTGTACAATCACATTGAGACTTGCATGCCAGCATCTGGAAATAACAATATCAACACAGTTGAATTGGTTTGACTTACATGCGTGGAAGGGACAGGTAAAATCGTAAAATGGTATGAAATAGGAGAAGACGTAATCAAATCAGCCCTCAACTCTGCCCTGCCATTAAGTAAATTCATAGCAGATCTGGTAAACCACAAATCCACTTGCCTGACTTTTCCCGATTACCCTTGATGTTAATATGATCAGCAGAACAGTTATAGCAGTCCATGGGCAGTAACTAAGACACAGTTAATTTCTCAATACCATCCATGAAGACTTTCCTCCACTTCCACCTATAGAGATGCAGAGTCATAGAGATGTACAGCACGGAAACAGACCATTCAGTCCAACTCGTCCATGCCGACCAGATATCCCAACCCAATCTAGTCCCACCTGCCAGCACCCGGCCCATATCCCTCCATACCCTTCCTACTCATATACCCATCCAGATGCCTGTTAAATGTTGCAATTGTACTAGCCTCCACCACTTCCTCTGGCAAGATTAAGTGGTGCTGGAAAAGCACAGCAGGTCAGGCAGCATCGGAGAGGCAGGAAAATCGACACTTTGGGTGATTGCTGATGAAGGGCTTTTGCCCGAAACATTAATTTTCCTGCTCCTTGGATGCTGTCTGACCTGCTGTGTTTTTCTAGCACCACTTTAATCTTGACTCTAATCTCCAGTATCTGCAGTATCCACTTCCGCCCACTTCCTCTGGCAGCCCATACCACACATGCATCACCGTCTGCATGAAAACATTGTTCCTTAGGTTTCTTTTATATCTTTCCCCTCTCACCCTAAACATATGCCTTCTAGTTCTGGACTCCCCCAACCCAGGGAAAAGAACTTGTCTATTTATCCTATCCATCCCCCTCACGATTTTATAAACTTCTATAAGGTCACCCCTCAGCCTGCAATGCTCCAGGAAAAACAGCCCTAGCTTATTCAACCTCTCCCTATAGCTCAAATCCACCAACCCTGGCAACATCCTTGTAAATATTTTCTGAACCCTTTCACAACATCCTTCCAATAGGAAGGAGACCAGAATTGCACGCAATACACCAAAAGTTGCTGAACCAATGTCCTGTACAGCCGTAACATGACCTCCCAACTCCTGTACTCAATACTCTGACCAATAAAGGAAAGCATACCAAATGCCTTCTTCACTATTGTATCTACCTGTGACTCCACTTTCAAGGAGCTACAAAGCTGCACTCCAAGGTCTCCTTGTTCAGCAACACTTCGAGGACCTTACCATTAAGTGTATAAGTCCTGCTAAGATTTGCTTTCCCAAAATGCAGCACCTCGCATTTATCTAAATTAAACTCTGTCTGCCATTCCTCAGCCCATTGGCTCAATCTGGTCAAAATCCCATTGTAATCCAAAGTAACTTTCTTGCTGTCCACTACACCTCCAATTTTAGTGTCATCTGCAAACTTACTAATTATACCTCTTAAGCTCACATCCAAATCATTTATATAAATTATGAAAAGTAGTGGACCCAGCACCGATCCTTGTAGCACTCCACTAGTCACAAGCCTCCAATCTGAAAAACAACTCTCCACCATCACCCTTAGTCTTCTACATTTGTACCAAGACAAGGAACAAGGGAACTGTTATGATGCTCATCAAGCCAGTATTCACCAACCATGAATGCCCTGCATTACCAGTAATCAGTCATATCTGATTGCAATCAACCAATTTAGACTTATTTTAAAAATAAAGACACTGTCACAACTTCCACTATAACTAACAGAGATTACCTCTTTTTCATTGTATACTCCTCTCTACATTCTAACCCAGGCTGAGCCTCAACTGTTTGCGAGTATAAGTTAACAGTTAGGCAGTTGTTTAAATGCAAAAACGAGAGGACTTCAGATGCTGTTAATCAAAGTTGAAAATATGGTGCTGGAAAAGTACAGCAGGTCAGGCAGCATCTGAGAAGCAAGAGAATCGATATTTTGGGCATAAGCTTTTCATCAGGAACTGTAATGCCCAGCTTTCTAGTATATACAATTGGCTGCAGGTCAGCATAATAGAAACTTGGCCAAGAACTCCATCACACCGTGGGCGGCACGGTGGCACAGTGTTTAGCACTGCTGCCTCACAGCGCCAGGTTCAATTCCTGCCTCAGGCGACTGACTGTGTGGAGTTTGCACATTCTCTCCGTGTCTGCGTGGGTTTCCTCTGGGTGCTCCAGTTTCCTCCCACAGTCCAAAAATGTGCAGGTTAGGTGAATTGGCCATGCTAAATTACCTGTAGTGTTAGGTGCAGGGGTAAATGTAGGGGAATGGGTCTGGGTGGGTGCGCTTCGGTGGGTTGGTGTGGACTTGTTGGGCCAAAGGGCCTGTTTCCATGTTGTAAGTAATCTAATCACACCCCAAGCCATTGTGCTTTGGTGAGACGAGTCAGAGTGGCTCCTTGCTGTAATTTCATTCATTTCTGTTAAAGTTCATGGAAGTCTGTCCCTGTTTTCATCTGCTTTTATCCTCACTTCAACCGAAATGATTTATTTGTCAATGTATTCTGCAGGCTCATCTGTTCAGCATTTTCTTCTTCCAAGTTGGTTATATCTCGTAAATCTCTGTGTAAGGTGATTGGACAAAAGTGTTTGATACTGACGAAGTGTACTGCTCACTGGGAGAGGGTATTCCTGAAGAAGAAGAAATTATGCCCGAAACATCGATTCTCCTGCTCCTCGGATGCTGCCTGGCCTGCTGTGTTTTTCCAGCACCACATTTTTCAACACTGGGAGAGGGTATCCATGAAAGATATCTGAAAGTTCTCCCTTTCTCTGGACTGAAACAATCTGGTGATTGACACAGAAACACAAATCGGATGAGGATATTTTGCAAAGAATTCCATGATTGAATTGTTCAAAACAGGTTTGGCACATTTCGTCCATTTCTCTCAATAAGGTCTTGGATGACAGTCAATCGAATTATCTCAAATCTTTTTCATTGATGAAACAGGTCCGAAGCTATTAACGAGGTGAACCTTATATTCACCAGAACCATATCTCCAGATGCTTCTATTCCAAATGTCTCATAATATTACGATTTTATTTGACTTATTACTATCGCATATGCCCAGATACAATAAAAAATATTGTTTGCGTGCTAGAAATCAGACCTGACATATCTGACATAAGTATATTAGGCTAATAGGATAGAATTCAGAATATATTGTTACAGCGATAGAGATGGCAGAAAAAGATAAATTCTCATTTGTGAGAGGTCCATTTATAAGTCAGATAAATGCAGGGAAGTAGCGGTTCTTGAATCTGTCGGTATGTTTTCAAACTTTTGTATCTTCTGCCCAATGGAAGAGAGCCAAAGAGTGTATGACCGAGATGGGAAGAGTCTTTCATTGTCCTGGTTGTTTTCCTGAGGCAGTAGCAAGTGTATATAGAGTCAATAAAAGGAAAAAGTGAGGACTGCAGATGCTGGAGATCAGAGCTTAAAAATGTGCTGCTGGAAAAGCGCAGCAGGTCAGGCAGCATCAAAGGAGAAGGAGAATCGACGTTTCGGGCATAAGCCCTTCTTCAGGAATGAGGAAGGTGGAGTCTGAGAGTTGGGACTGAGAAAAGGTGGGGGGAGGGGAAATGAGAAAGCTGGAGAAATCTGCATTCATCCCTTGTGGTTGGAGGGTTCCTAGGCGGAAGATTAGGCGCTCTTCCTCCAGGCATCGTGTTGCCATGATCTGGCGATGGAGGAGGCCAAGGACCTGCATGTCCTTGGCAGAGTGGGAGGGGGAGTTAAAGTGTTTAGCCACGGGGCGGCTGGGTTGGTTGGTGCGGGTGTCCAGAGATGTTCTCTGAAACATTCCGCAAGTAGACAGCCTGTCTCCCCAACATATTGTCTAGCAATCACCATTGTTAACAGCTAACCCGAGAATGTAACTTTTTAAAAAAAAGGTTTTGTGATTTACACATGAAAGAAGTGACAGTGTCTAGGATGCCTTGAATCGAGTCTCGCAGGATTTTTAAGGGAGAGGATGAGCAGCCAGAAATCGTTGTACACATCAGTACCAATGGCATAGTCAGGAAAAGAAATCAGGAACTGAAATGTGAATATAGGGAGTTAGGTTGGAAGCTAAAAGGCAGGATGACCAGAGTAGTAATCTTAGGATTGCTATCGGTGCCATGCGCTAGTGAAGCTCGGAAAAGAGAGGGAGTGAAGCTGAACACATGGCTGCAGAGCTGTTTTAGGAAGGAGGGATTCAGATAGGTGGATTACGATACCTTCTGGGGAAGGCGGGATTTGTATAAGGAGGACAGGTTGCACTTGAACTGGAGGGGTACCAATATCCTGGGCATAAGGTTTGCTCGAGCTCTTCAGGAGTGATAGGAACTGAAGTTAATGATGAAAGGATGGGGTAACTGCTGAACAGACAGATAAAGCATGCAGAAAGTCTGTGAGGATGGATGGACAGTTGAAGGGGCAAAGTTGCAGTCAGTGTGATGAGTTGATGTGCATTTACTTTAATGCAAAAGTGTGAGGAAAAAGGGGATGAACTTAGAGCATGAATGAGTATGTGCAGCTATGATGTTGTGGCCATTATGGAGACTTGGATGTCAGAGGGCCAGGAAGCTTGTTTATTGTTCCGGGGTTTAGATGTTTCAAAATGAATAGGGAGGGAGGTAAAAGCGTTGGGGCAGTGGCATTAATAATCCGGGATAGTATGGCAGCTGCAGAAAGGGAGGTCATTGACCTGCAGCAGCTCGCTTGGCTGTTGTTAACCATTTCAGGGCTGGAAGTGTCACCCTCCCTAGCCCTACATTAAACACCGCAGTGAAATCTCCCCAACATATGGCAGCTGCAGAAAGGGAGGTCATTGACGAAGGTTTGTCTACTGAGTCATTATGAGCATATGTCAGAACAGGAAAGGAATCACCACTTTATTAGGAGTTTTCTATCGACCCCCAACAGCAAACATACACGGAGTCGCAGATTGGCAGGCAGATTTTGGAAATCTGCAGAAGTAACATGTTTGTTGCCATGGGTGACTTCAACTTGCATAATATTAATTGTAACCTTCTTAGTGCAAATAATGCGGATGGAATAGGTTTTGTCAGGTGTGTCCAGGAAGAATTGCTGATTCACTATGTAGATAAGCCAACTTTGAAGGGAGACCATATTGTATTTCCTGCTTAGCAATGAACCAGGTCAGGTATCAGATCTATTGATGGGAGAGCATTTCAGTGATAGTGATCACACCTCCCTGATCTTCACTATAGTCATGGAGAAGGATAGGAGCAGAGGATCTGGTAAAGTATTTAATTGGGGAGAGGGAATTACAATGGCATGGGACAGGAACGGTGGAGCATAAATTGGGAGCAAGTATTCTCAGGGAAATACACGATAGATATCTGGAGGTTGATTAGGGTGCACTTGCTGTAAGTGCTGGATTGGTTTGTTACACTCAGGGAAGGAAGGGAGGGAGAGTGAAGGAACATTGGATTACAAGAGATGTAGGAGATCTAGTCAAGAGGAAGAAAGAAGCTTACTTAAGTTTGAAGAGGCAAGGATCTGACAGGGCTCTAGAGGGTTACAACTTAGCCAGGAATAAACTGAAAAATGGACTCAGGAGAGCTAGAAGGGGGCATGAAAACATCTTGGTAGGTACGATTAAGGAAAACCCCAAGGCATTTTACACATATTTAAGGAATAAGAGGATGGCCAGAGTGAAGGTAGGGCCAACCAGGGATAGTGGAGGGAACATATGTCTGGAGTTGGAGGTGGTAGATGAAGTCCTTAATGAATACATTGCTTCAGTATTCACAAGTGAGAAGAACCTTGTCATTTGTGAGGACAGTGTGAAACAGACTGATACACTCGAATGTTAAGAAGGAGTATGTGTTAGAAAGATTGAAAAACATGAGGATAGAAAAGTCAGACAGGATATGCCGAAAAGTACTATGGAAAGTGAGTGGAGAAATTGTTGCACCTTTGGCGACAGTCTTTGCATTCTCACTGTCTTCAAGAGTAGTCCCAGATAATTGGAGGGTGACAAATGTTATTCCCTTATTCAAGAAAGGGAATAGGGATAATGCTGGGAATTATCAACCAGCCTTATGATGGTGGTGGGCAAATTATTGGAGATGATTCTGAGTAACAGGATTGATGATTATTTGGAAAAGCAAAGCTTGATAGAGATAGTTAGCACGGCTTTGTGGGAGGCAGATCATGCCTCACCAGCCTTATTGAATTCGTTGAGGATATGACAAAGCATGTGGGTGAAAGTAGAGGAGTGGATGTGGTGTGTATAGATTTTAGCAAAGCAGTTGATCAGGTCCTCCATGGTATGCTCATTCATAAATTGAGGAGATGTCGGAGACAGGGAAAGTTGGCTGTCTAGAAAAAGAATTGGCCGGCCCATAGAAAACAGAGGGTGTAAGCCGATAGGAATTGTTCACCCTGGAGATCAGTGACCAGTGGTGTTCCACAGGGATCTATTCTGGGACCTCTGCTCTTTGTGATTGTCATAAATAACTTGGATGAGGCAGTAGAAGAGTGGGTTAGTAAATTTGCTGATGTCATGAAGGTTGGTGGAGTTGTAGGTTGTGTGGAGGGCTTTTGGAGGTTACAACAGGACATTGACAGAATGTAGAGCTGGCTGAGAAGTGGCAAATGAAGTTCAACCTGGCAAAGTGCGAAGTGCTTCATTTTGGAATGTCACGTTTAAATGCAGATTACAGGGTTGAAGGCAGGAGTTTTGGCAGTGTGGAGGAACAGAGGGATCTTGGGGTCCACGTCCATAGATCCCTCAAAGTTGCCACCCAAGTTGATAGGGTTGTTAAGGAGACATACAACGTGTTGCCTTTCAGTAGCAGCCACCTATGAAGGAGCGGTGCTCCGAAAACTAGTGCTTCCAAATAAACCTGGTATACTATCACCTGGTGTGTGATTTTTAACTTCATTAGCAGGGGAGATTCATTTTAAGAGCTGCGAGGTTATTCTGCAGCTTTGTAAAACCCTGGTTAGATACCACTTGTAATGTTGTGTTCAGTACTGGTCACCTCATTATATGAAGGATGTGGAAGCTTTATAAAGGGTACAGAGGAGATTTACCAGGATGGTGCCTGGACTTGAGGGCATGTCTTATGAGGAAAGTTTGAGGCCACTACAGCTTTTCAACGGAGTGAAGAACGATGAGAAGTGACTTGATAGAATTGTACAAGGTGATGAGAGGCATTGATACAATCGATAGCCAGAGATTTTCTCCCCAGGGCAGAAATGTTATCACGAGGGCATTTAACTTTCTGGTGATTGGCGGGAGGTCTTGGGGAGATTTCAGAGGTAGGTTCTCTGCACAGAAGTGGTGGGTACATGGAATGCACTGCCAGCAATGGTGGTAGAGTCAGATACATTTGGGACATTTCAACAATTCTTGTACAGGCACATGGGTGATAGTAAAATAAAGAACATGTAGGTTCGTATGATCTTAGTGTAGATAAAAGGTCAGCACAACATCGAAGGCCGAAGAGCCTGTACTGTATTATACTGTTCTATGCTCTGTGTCAGAGCCATCAAGTGGTGATCATAAAGGCACATTGCCGAATGTTTCTTTGGTATGGGATGATAGTGGTCATCCTGAAGGATGTGGGAAGCTTACATAGTAGGAAGATTTGGAGATGCCAGTGTTGGACTGGAGTGTACAAAGTTAAAAATCACACAACACCAGGTTATAGTCCAACAGGTTTAATTGGAAGCACACTAGCTTTCGGAGTGACGCTCCTTCATCAGGTGGTAGTGGCGGGCTCAATCCTAACACACAGAATTTATAGCAAAAATTTTCAGTGTGATGTAGCTGAAATTATACATTGAAAAATTGATTGTCTGTTAGGCCTTTCACCAGTTAGAATACAGTGATAGTTTCACTTCTTTCATGAGTTTAAAAAGTTGCATTCTCGGGTTAGCTGTTAACAATGGTGATAGCTAGACAATACGTTGAAGGTGTTGGCCCCCTGGAGGGTTCCCTCCCAGTTGAGGAACACTTCAGTGGTCCAGGACATTCAGCTTTGGACCTTCAGGTGACCATCCTCCAAAGTGGACTTCGGGACAGGCAGCAGAGAAAAGTGGCCGAGCAGAGGCTGATAGCTAAGTTCGGTACCCATAGGGAGGGCCTTAACCGGGACCTTGGGTTCATGGATTTAGTAAAGGGAGGTCATGCCTGACAAACCTGTTGGAATTTTTTGAAGAGGTAACTTTCATAGGGAGGGCCTTAACCGGGACCTTGGGTTCATGGATTTAGTAAAGGGAGGTCATGCCTGACAAACCTGTTGGAATTTTTTGAAGAGGTAACTTTTAGGTTAGACCAGGGAAACCCAGTGGATGTGGTCTATCTAGACTTTCAAAAGGCCTTTGATAAGGTGCCACACGGGAGGCTGCTGAGCAAGGTGAGGGCCCATGGTGT
>NC_057742.1:43305911-43315982 GCF_004010195.1 Chiloscyllium plagiosum
TCCCCCATAACAACTGTAGTAACATCTTTAAGACAGGTCAATTTCAGCTCCTGATTCAACTTACATCCGACATCCAGACTACTGTTTGGGGGCCTGTAGATGACTCCCAAGAGGGTTTTTTTACCCTTAGAATTTCTCAGCTCTATCCACACTGACTCTACATCTCCTGACTCTAGGTCCCCCGGCGCAAGGGACTGAATATCATCCCTTACCAACATGGCCACCCCACCCCCTCTGCCCGTCGGTCTGTCCTTACGATAGCACGTGTATTCTTGAATATTCATTTCCCAGGCCCTGTCCACTTGAAGCCACGTCTCAGTTATCCCCACAATATCGTATCTGCCAATTTCCAAAAGAGCCTCAAGCTCATCCATCTTATGTCTAATGCTTTGTGCATTCATGTATAGTATTTTTAATTTGTTACTGCTCTCGCCCTTCCCATCAACCCTTATTTCACTCAACCTTACAGCGTGATGCCTTTCCGAGTTTTCTGCCTCATTGATACAGTTGTCTTTCTTGACTTCTCTTGTTCTAACTTTCCCTTCAATTTCCTTTTTAAACATCCAGCTTGTCCCCTCTCCCCCGCTACTTAGTTTAAATGTAGCGGTGTTGCAGTAGAAAACCTGCCTGCCAGAATACCGGTCCCTAACCTATTAAGGTGCAAGCCGTCTCTCTTGTAGAATTTATGTTTACCACAAAATATACCCCAGTGATCCAAGAACTTAAATCCTTGCTTCCTGCACCAGTTCCCCCCCAACCACACGTTCAAGTCCATTATCTCCCTGTTTCTGGCCACACTAGCCCGAGGAACTGGAAACAAACTGGAGATAACCACCTTGGACGTCCTGCTTTTCAGCCTTCTTCCTAGTTCAGAGAGATGGTGAGAGAAGGGACAGGAATGTTTCTTGCAGATTCTGGGATTTAGATGTTCAACAAGAACAAAGATAATGGTAAAAGGTGGGGGTGGGGTGTGGTGTGGCATTTTTTTATCAAGGGTAGTATTACAGCAGCTGAGAGAACATTTGAGGACTCGTCCACTGAGGTAGTTTGGGCTGATGTTAGAAACAGGAAAGGAGAGGTCATTCTGTTGGGGTTTTTTTATAGGCCTCAGAACAGTTCCAGAGATGTCGAGGAAAGGATAGCAAAGATGATTCTCGATAGGAGCGAGAGTTACAGGGTAATTGTTATGGGGGACTTTAACTTCCCCAACATTGGCTGGGAATACAATAGTTCAAGTAGTTTAGATGGGTCAGTCTTTGTTCAACGCGTGCAGGAGGGTTTTCTGACAGAAGTATGTAGACAGGCCAACAAAGGGCAATGCTGTATTGGATTTGGCACTGGGGAATGAACCTGGCCAAGTGCTAGATTTAGAGGTAGGTGAGCACTTTCGCGATAGTGACCATAATTCGGTTATGTTTACAATAACAATGGGCAGGGAAAGGTGTATACCGCAGGCAAAGATATATAATGGAGGTGGGGGGGGTGGAGGTGATTATGATGCAATTAGGCAAGAATTAGCACGCATAAGATGGGGAAAGAAACAGCAGAGGATGGACCACAGTTGAAATGTGGAGCTCATTCAAGGAATAGCTAGTGTGGGTCCTTGATAAGTATATACCTATCAGTTGTTAAGAAAAGGAGTCACAGTTTACGAAAGAATTTGAAGCTCTTGTCAAGAGGAAAAAGAAGGCTTATGTGTAGATGAGGCGTGAAGGCTCAGATAAGGGGCTTGAGAGTTATAAGTTAGCCAGAAAGATCTAAAGAGAGGGAGAAGAAGAGCCAGGAGAGGACATGAGAAGTTGTTGGAAGATAGGATCAAGGAAAACCCTCAGGCCTTCTCTATGTATATCAGGAATAAAAGAATGACTGGAATAAGATTACGGCAAATCAAATAATGGAAAGTTGTGTGTGAAATCTGGGGACATAGGGGAAGCGCTTAATGAACACTTTTCATCAGTATCCATATTGGAAAAGGGAAATGTTCGTAAGAACATGAAGATACAGGCTACAAGATTAGATGGGATTGAAGTTGACAAAGAGGAGGTTTTTGCAATTTTGGAAGATCTGAAAATAGATAAGAGCCCTGGCCTGGAAGGGATTTATCATCGGATTCTCTGAGAAGCCAGGAGCCTTTGGCTACGATCTTTATATTATCATTGTCAACAGGAGTAGTGCCAGAAGACGGGAGGATAGCAAATGTTGTTCCCTTGTTTAAGAAGGGAAGTCGGGACAACCTTGGTAATTATAGGCCAGTGAGCCTTACTTTGGATATGGGTAAAGTGTTGAAAAAGGTTATATGGTCTATGATTTAAAGTCATCTGGAAAGGAATAATTTGATTAGGGATAGTTAACACGGTTTGTGAAGGGTACGTTGTGCCCCACTAACCATATTGAGTTCTTTAAGAAGGTGAAAAAACAGGCGGATGAAGGTAAAGCAATTAATGTGGTGTATATGGACTTCAGTAAGGTGTTTGAGATGGTTCCACATGGTAGGCTATTGCACAAAATACAGAGTTGCGGGATTGCAGATGATTTAGCAGTTTGGATCAGAAATTGGCTAGCTGAAAGAAGACAGAGGGTGGTGGTTAATGGGAAATGTTCATCCTGGAGCTCAATTACCAGTGGTGTGCCACAAGAATCTGTTTTGGGGCCACTGCTGTTTGTCATTTTTATAAATGATCTTGAGGTGGGCATAGAAGGATGGATTAGTAAATTTGCAGATGGCACTAAGGTAGACAGAGTTGTGGATAGTGCCGAAGGATGTTATGGGTTACAGAGGGTCATAGATACGATGCAGTGCTGGGCTAAGAAGTGGCAAATGGAGTTTAGTGCGGAAAAGTGTGAGGTAGTTCACTTCAGAAGAAATAAAAGGGATGCAGTGTACTGGGCTAATGGTAAAGTTCTTGACAGTGTAGATGAACAGAGAGATCTCAGTGTCCAGGTGCATAAATTCCTGAAAACTGTCACCTAGGTTGATAGGTCTGTTAAGAAGGCATATGGTGTGTTGGTGTTTATTGGTAGGGGGAATTGAGTTTCAGAGGCTCAAGGTCATGCTTCACTTGTACAAGACACTGGTGCAGCCACACTTGGAGTATCGCGTGCTGTTCTGCTCACTATTATCAGAAGGATGTGGAAGCTTTGGAAAAGGTTCAGGAGATTTACTAGGATGTTGCCTGGTATGGAAGGGAGGTCTTGCAAGGAAAGGCTGAGGGAACTGGGGCTGTTTTCATTGGAGAGAAGAAGGTTGAGAGGTGACTTAATCAAGACGTATAAGATAATCAGATGGTTAGATAGGGTGGACAGTGAGAGCCTTTTTCCTCAGATGCTGAAGGCTAACATGAGGGGATATAGCTTTAAATTGAGGGGTGATAGACTTAGGACAGACATCAGAGGTAGTTTCTTTACTCAGAGAGTAGTAAGGGCGTGGAACGGTCAGCCTGCAACAGTAGTAGACTTGCCGACGTTAAGGGCAATTAATGGGCATTGGATATACATATGGATAATAATGGAACGGTGTAGGTTAGATGGCATCAGATTATTTTCACAGGTCGGCGCAACATCGAGGGCCGAAGGCCTGTACTGCGCTGTAACGTTCTATGTTTTATGTTCGTAGTTCTTTGAAAAAGTAGTCCCAGATAGATCGGATAGTAAAGAAGGTGATTAGCATGCTTGCCTTTATTAGTCAGTGCATTGAGAATAGGTGTTGGGACATCATGCTGTGGCTCTACATAACATTGGCTGGGTCACGTTTGGACTACTATTTGCAGTTTTGGCCTCCCTGCAATAAGCAGGACATTCTGAAAGTTGAAAGATTTCAGAAAAGATTTACAAGGATGTTGTCAGGATTGGAGGGTTTGAGTTTTAGGGAGGGTTTGAGTTATATGATGCTAAGACTGGGGCTATTTTCTCTGGAGCATCAGAGGCTGAGGGGTGTCCTTGTAGTGGTTTATAAAACCATAAGGGACACGGATCAGACAAATAGACACAGTCTTTTACTTGAGGATGGGAGGCCAAAACTAAAGGGTATAGGTTTTCGGTGAGAGGAGAAAATTTAAAAGGGACCTAAGTGTTAACTTCTTCATGCAGAGGGTGGTGCATGCATGGAATGAACAGCCAGAGGAAGTGGTGGAGACTGATACAATTACAGCATTTAATAGGTATCTGGATGGGTATATTACTAGGAAGGGTTTAGAGGAACATGGGTCAAATGTTGGCATACGCGATTAGATCTATTTAGTATACCTGGTCAGTATGGGTGAGTTGGACCAAGGGACCTCTTTCCATGCTGTATATCACCATGACTCTATGACTAGGGGTATAGGTGCACATAAGGCTTTGAAAAAGTTGACAATATTTGACAGAACCTCAGGTCAAAAATGAGCACAGAACATATTTAACTCATCAGAGAAGGATGCATCGCTGCCAGAGATTAGTCTGGACTTCTCTTTGTAGTTGGTTATAGCATGCAAGCCTTGCCACAGTCAAAGATTGTGTTGTTAACCTGTCCCTCAGGTTTAGTCTGGTATTGTCTCTTGGAGTTTTTGATGGCTTTGCAAAGATATGGGTTTCCTATATCAGTCAAAGTCACGCAGCTTGGACATCTCAGAGCTTGACTTCTATTGGGAGTGTACCTCCATTTTTCCAGAGGAATACTGAGATTAACCTGTTTGGCATATAATTCTCTAAACACTTCTGATGAACTTTGTGACGGTAGTGGTATGTACATTTTTTGCTGTTGAGTTCTTGAATATGGTCCAATCCACAAACTGCAAGTCGTCACATGGAGCCTCATCTGTTACATCAGATGAACACTATACAACTTACTGTACTGGATCTTCACGCTTCTATTTCTGCTGGGCGAAGGAGCATTGTCTTGTGGTCTGATTTACCAATATGCGTGTGGGGTAGGATCCTTCCCGAAAGCAAAAACTCAGAATCGATAATGTTGGGTGTGTTTATTAGATTTTTGGAGGCCATTACCGAATATCACAGCTTGGAGGATTGTAGAAGGATGACTCAATTCTTTTTTATGAGGTACAGTTCACCCACAGAACTACAGTCAGATCAAGGGTTAAATTGTACATCAAAATTATTCAATGAAGTTATGGATGGCTTAGCAATAAAAGAATTAAAGTCCACTGTGTACCATCCAGAATCTCAGGAAGCATTAGAATGGAGGCATCAAAGTTTAAAGCCCCTTTACAGCTGGGATAAAGGGATTCCACTTACACTTTTTGCAGTTAAGGATGCCACTTAATGAATCAGGATGAATTAGTTTTCAGACATGAGGGGAAGGACCACTGAAATGATTTGGCAGGTCATACTATAGTTGTAAAGACTTAGGTTTGACCACATTTGGAATACTGCGTATAGTTCTGGTCGCCACATTACCAAAAAGATGTGGGGGCTTTGGAGAGGGTGCAGAGGAGGTTCACCAGGATGGTGCCTGGTATGGAGGGTGCTAGCTACAAAGAGAGGTTGAGTGGATTAGGATTGTTTTCATGAAAAAGACAGAAGTTAAGGGGAGACCTGATTAAGATCTACAAAATCATGAGCGGTGTAGACAGGGTGGATAGCAAGAAGTTTTTTTCCAGTGTGGGGGATTCAATTTCTAGGGGTCACGAATTCGAGGTGAGAGAGGAAAAGTTTAAGGGAAACATGCGTGGAAAGTTCTTCACGCAGAGGGTGGTGGGTGCCTGGAACATGTGGCCAGCAGAATTAGTAGAGATAGATCCGATAGCGTCATTTCAGATGTATCTAGACAGATACATGAATGGGCAGGGAGTAGAGTGATACAAATCCTTATAAAGCAGGCAACAGGTTTAGATAGAGGATCTGGATCGGCACAGGCTTGGAGGGCCAAAGGGCCCTTTCCTATGCTGTCATTTTCTTTGTTCTTTGTACTTTTTTCAAAGTTCAGAGAGCAAATATTTGGACTGTGTGTGAAGTTTTAGGGAATCATTAGAGTTGGTGAGCTAGCTAGAAAATATTTGAAAGTAGCACAGCATGTGATGAAACAGGAAGCAGACAAGAAATCAAAAATCCTTGACTTCACTAGAGGAGATAAAGTGTTAGTATTACTGCCAAAGATAGGTCAACCTTTAAAAGCGATGTTTAGTGGGATTTATGAAATTGAAAGGAAATTGACTGAGGTGATTTTTTTTGATATGTTGGACAGATGAAAGGAAGACTTATAAAATGTGTCATGTGAATGTGCTCAAATGGTATTTGACATGGATGGAGAGTAAAAGGACAATGTGGCAACTCTGATTGAAGGACTACCTCCAGATAAATTTGAATTTAATGTTGCCTAAATTAGATTGGATAATAAGATGTTCTCAAAATTTTTGAATAACAGAAGAAAATCGAAATGACCAGAAAGAGTTATTACAATCACATGGTAAGACATGTGGGAATACACTGGGAAGCACTAATGTGATTATGCTTGATGTAGTTATGGAAAATTCTACTCCAGTTAATTAGCATCCTTATAGACTTAACCTTCTAAAGCTGGCACAGTTTCAAAATGTGATTGAAATCATCCTGAAAGACAACATAATTGAAGTGACTTCACCCATAGTAATGGTGTCAAAACTTGATAATACCAAATGAATGTGTATTTATTACTGCAAAGGCAATGATGTTACGACATCAGATTTGTATCGAATCTCATGGCTGGAAGATTGTATTGAAAAGGTGGGACAGGCAAGTTATGTTTTGAAGCTGGAGTTAATCAGAGGATATAGGCAGATATCTTTCTCCAAGACGCTGAAGGAAATCTTGGTTTTCATATCAGCAAACAGACTTTACCAATTTAAATTTATGCTGTTTGATATGAAATTAGATGACTGTGTCACATTCATGAATTGTTGCAATCCACATGATGTAGGTACACCACACATACAGCAGGAAAGGCATTTCACAGTGGTAGCATTAGTCACTCTCCTTAACACGTGCTCAGGGACTCGAGGAAGCCACCATGCCCCCTTCCCAACCACGCTATTGAAAAGTAATGGCAACTAACCTTGGTTGAAGCACTTAGGATTTTCCCCCAATCTAGGAAATATTGAAGACAGAAACAGGTGAGAGCCATTTAAATCCTTGAGGATACTCCACCATTCAGTATGATCACAGCTGATCGTTGAGCTCAATGTCCTATTCCCACAATGCCACCAGTGCCCCTTTAGCTACAATAGCTTTATCAACTTCCCTCTTGAAAACCCACAATATTTTGTCATGTGCCCCTTTCTGTGGTAGTGAATTCCATAGGGTCTATCATCTCTGAGTGAGAGCATTTCTCATTATGTCCATCAACAGGTCTAGCAAGAAACAGATGATTCAGCTACCTTGTCTATCCTGACCAATAAACACCAAACTACACTAATATTTAGAAGCATTTGGTTTGTCGCCCTCTATACTCTGGCATTTTAAATACTCATCCAGATGCTACTTAAATATTCCATGAATAACACCCTACCCAGCCTTCCAAGCACCGTTTTAAATATTTCTGCCACTCTCTGGATGAAAGAATAGTCATCAGATGTCCTTCTATATGACTTTCAGCTCACCTTAAAGTCATGATCTATGTCTTAGACATATCCACCATGGAGAAAATATTCCCATGATCTTCTGCTTCTCATAATTCATTTACATCAATCAAATCACGCCTCAGCTTCCAGTGCTGTGATGAAGACAAATACACTCGATCCAGTCTTTCTTCATGGCTGCTTCTTTCCATCCCAGACAACATCCCAGTGATTCTTCTCTGCACCTTTACCAGTGTAATCACGTCTTTCGTCAGAGTGGTGATCAGAACTAGATACAGTATTCCATCTTTGAACCAATGTTCTATAGAGTTGTAATGATACATATTTGCTTGTCTTTTCCAAACATTAAAAATATCAAACATTCAGTAAGCCTTCTTCACTACCTTTTCTGCCTGTGCTGATATATTCAGGGATTTATGAACTTGAAGATCCAGCTTCCTCTGTCCCTCGGTACTGCCTTGGGAACAACTATTCACTGTGTAGATCTACCCTGTATTCAATATCGCTAAATGCATAACCTCAGCCTAACCATGAATAAATTCCATCTGATTAATATTAGACTTCAGCTCTGATGAAAAATCAGCTGGACTCAAAATGTTAGCTTGTCCACTCTCTATAGATGCTGCCTGATCCACTACAATCTCTAGCATTTGTTGTTTTCAGTACAGATTCCAGCATGTGCATTAATTTGTACCTAATGTCAGACTGTATCCAAGACCATTTGTCCTCACTATCAACATCAACATCAAACTATACAAGTCCATTCACCCTATTCATGCTTCTCATGATCTCATACAATTCTATAAGATTCCCCCTCAGTCTCCCACACTTTAAAGAAAAGAGTTCTAGCTTGTCCAACCTTTGCCGATAACTCAGATCATTGAGACCTGGCAAAATCCTTTTAAATTTCTTTTGCACTTTTTCCAGTTTAATAACATTCTTCCTATGGCAAGGTTACCAAAACTGAACACGATACTCCAACTGCGTCCTCACCAATGTCCTGTACAATGCAACATAACTTCCCAAATTGTATACTCAATGCCGTGGCTGATGAATGTCACGGTGCCAAAAGTCTCCTTCACTGCCCTGTCTACCCGTGAGTCCACTTTCTGAGAACAGTACACCTGAGCTCAAAGGACCTCTCTTCCACTGCATTCCTTAAGGCCCTACCATTCACCATGAAACTCCTACCTTGATTTGGCTTTCCATAATGTAAGACCTCAGACTTACTTGTGTTAAATTTCATTTGCCATTTCTCAGCCCACTTCCACAGCTGATCAAGATCCTGCTGCAATTTCTGAAAACCTTCCTCACTGTCCACAATCCCACCTATTTTACTGTCATCTGCAAATTTACTAACCATGCCATGGACATTCTGATCTAAATCATTGATATGGATAACAAACAGCATTGGGCCCAGCACTGATCACTGAGGCACACCACTAGTCACAAGCCTCCTGACTGACAAACATTCTTCCACTATTACCCTCTGTTTCCTACCATCAAGTCAATTGGGTGTCCAATTTGTCAGATCCTCCTGGATTCCATGTGATTTAACCTTCCAGAGCAGCCTATCACATGAAGCCTTATCAAAGGTCTTACTGAAATCCATATGGATTATGTTTACTGCCCTGCCCTCATCAACTTCTTGGTTAATATAGCCCCAGACAATGACTTGGGCTTTTACAAATTCATTCACAACCAGGTTAATCAACAATCATGGTGCCTGAAATCAATTGTACAACTCTTCTTGATGCTGTAAATGCTCCTTCCGTCTGTGAGTAAAAATCACCACATCATCAATGTACACCACAGAATTCAGGAATGATTTCATTTGTTAACTTTGAAATATGCCTGGTGCACTTTTCATACTAAAAGGCATGACTTTAAGTCAGTTAGGTGAGTCAGTGGCACAAAAGCTGAAATTGTCTTCAGTCTTTCAGGTAAAGGTACCTGCCAGTAACTTCTGAGTAAGTGCAAATGAGAAATTTAAGTTGCTCACACTTTCTTAATACAGTCTTACAAAGTGGAGTAGGATATGAATCAGACTTTGTGACTACATTGACATTGCGATAGTCCCAACATTATCATTGGGTACCATCTGGTTTTGTCATCATTGCATTGGGTGAGTTTTAGTTATTGCAACTTATTTTGATTATTATCACCTGATAAAGGAGCGATGCTCCGAAAACTAGTGTGCTTCCAATTAAACCTGTTGAACTATAAGACCATAAGACCATAAGACATAGAAGCAGAAGTAAGGCCATTCAGTCCATCAAGTCCACTCCGCCATTCAATCATGGCTGATGGGCATTCCAACTCCACTTACCCGCATTCTCCCCGTAGCCCTTAATTCCTTGTGACATCAAGAATTTATCAATTTCTGCCTTGAAGAAATTTAGCGTCCCAGCCTCCACTGCACTCTGTGGCAATGAATTCCACAGACCCACCACTCTCTGGCTGAAGAAATGTCTCCGCATTTCTGTTCTGAATTTACCCCCCCTAATTCTAAGGCTGTGTCCAC
>NC_057742.1:43318307-43322321 GCF_004010195.1 Chiloscyllium plagiosum
TATTTCCCGGTACATGTTGCGCCCCTGGTCCTGACCACTGTTAGGAGGTCTGTACATAACTCCCACTATGGTTTTTTTGCCTTTGTGGTTCCTCAATTCCACCCACACAGACTCCACATCATCCGACACTATGTCATTCAGCATCATAGATTGAATTTTGTTCTTAACAAGGCAACCCCGCCCCCTCTGCCCACCTCCCTGTCTTTTCGATAAGTTGAAAACCCTTGGATGTTTAACTGCCAGTCCTGACCCCCCTGTAACCACGACTCTGTGATGCCTACCACATCATAATCATTCACGATGATCTGTGCCATTAGTTCGTCTGCTTTGTTACGAATGCTACGAGCATTCAGGTAAAGTGCCTCAATGTTAACTTTCTTATCATTAGAGATATTGGAAGTCATAAGATGTCCTAAGTTATCCTTCCTTTTTGCTACATTCCCAGTCTGTCTCAAGTTTAAATCTGCCTGCACATATGCTATCCTGCCGCTTATCTTTCCATTTAACTCCATACTCCCTATTGCTTTCACTTTCCCTTCCCCCCAACTCAGAAGTTTAAAGTCCTACTGACACCCTATTTATCCTCTTCGCTAGAACATTAGTACCTAATCGGTTCAGGTGGAGACCATCCCAACAGTACATATCCCCCGGTTCCAAAACTGATGCCAATGCCCCATGAAGTGGAATCCCTCTTTCCCACACCAATCCCTTAGCCACGTGTTTACTTCCCGAACATTAGTACCTAATCGGTTCAGGTGGAGACCATCCCAACGGTACATATCCCCCGGTTCCAAAACTGATGCCAATGCCCCATGAAGTGGAATCCCTCTTTCCCACACCAATCCCTTAGCCACGTGTTTACTTCCCTAATTTTCTTATCCTGGTGTTGTGTGATTTTTAACTTTGTACACCCCAGTCCAATACCGGCATCTCCAAATCATGACTACTTCGATTATGTTAACTTTGAGTATGCACCTAAATTGTTTTTGAACTTGTGTCCATTTTATAGGGTTATGTCTATAAGGATTATTGCAATTAATGCTTACTTGGAACAACAATTCCTCTATATATAACATGTATAAGTACTTTAGCACTTCACAGCTTATTCCTAGATACCTCCCTCTGTGATTGTAATGACTCTTGCATGTCATTTTGATTTTGTTCTGGAAGGTAAGTCAGCAATGTATCCAAATTTTTGAGAACTTCTTCATTGTCCAAATTCAGTTGAGGAACGTCCAATTAGAATCCTCTGAACTTGACTCTCACTCTGTGTGGTAACTGGTAACACACTCTCGTTTTGCTTTCCTTCCCTATAAAAATACTGTTTGAGAACATTTGTATGACACACTCTCTGAGATTTCTTTCTGTCTGATGTTCTTATCAAATAATTTACCTCACTCAATCTTCTTTCATAAGGTCCTCTAAAACTTGTTTTAGAGGACCTTATGAACTAATACTAATATTTTGGCTCCACTAGCAAAATTATGAAGGCTTGATTCCTTGTCTGCTTTCTGTTTCATCACATGCTAGACTGCTTTTAAACACTAACTAGCAAACTTTCCAGCTCTATTTAATCTTTCCCTAAAATTTAACACCTTGTCCAAATATGTAATCTCCAACATTTGACTCAACAATTTGTCCTTAATTAATTTCAGTAGTCCTCTCACTTCATGCCCCAAAACGAATTCAATTGGACTGTATTTTGTATATTCACATGGTGCATCCATAATTGCAAAATGTAGAAACAAATTTCCTTTGTACCAATCCGCTGGATAGTCTTGGCTATAGTCCCTCAATCTAATCTTTCAAGTTTGATGACATCCTTCTAATCCTCCCTGCTATTCTGGATGATATGAAGCAGATTTGAATTGGTTTATTTCTAAGCTATTCTTAACTTCCTTGAGTAATTTTGATTTAAAATTTGACCCTTCATCTAATTGTATCTCTGCGAGTAGTCCTTATTCCTGCCCATGCCCCAAAGAAAAAGTTGAGGAGCTCTTCTACAGTCCTTTTTGCTGTGATATTTCATGATGGAATGGCCTCTGGAAATCTTATGTGCACATACAACATTGTCAGCAAATACTGCTTACCACTTTTTTGGGTTTACATAACAGTTCTGCACTATCAATAAAGAGTGTTGTAAAAGGTTCTTCAAATGTGGGAATAGGTATTAAAGGTCCTGGTTTTGTCACTGTCTGACATTTTCCATGTATGGTATGTCTGGCAAAGTTCAACTGCATCCTCATGCAGTCCAGGCCATTAAAAATGTTTTTGAATTTTGGCTTGAAGTTTTCCTGCTCCCAAATTTCTAGTAATTCATGTGCTGCTCGCAAAACCTCCTTTTTATAATCCAGTGGTATCACAAGCTGAACAATATCCATTTTCCCATTTGCCTCAATATGTGCTGGCCTCCATTTTCTCATCAAGACATCATTTTTAGATAGTAGCATTCTGGGACACACTCAGATTCTGCTTCTCTGTATGCTTTTTCATACAACTAGTTCAGATTTTCATCATTCTTTTGGAAGACAGTTAATTTAACTGAACTAAAAACAATCCACTTTGCCCTCCACCTGTTTTTGTTTCTTTTCTCAGCCATTTGATCAAACATGATTCTTGATACTTCAAATTACTCATCTTTATTTTTTGATTTCTCCTTCTGCTTCTATGTGTGGCTTTGAGACCTTGTTATCACACAGTCAGAAACAGTCCCAGGAGATACGTCATGTTATACCTCAGTTGCCTGACTTGCCACCTGATTTTCAACCACAGTAGGCAGCACTCTGAAGAGTGATCCAACCAAGAAAAAAATTGTACCACTGGATCAAGTGTTTCTTCAATAATCCTACCTTCTCTTTTCCACTTTTCACGACACTCCAAGCTCACTTTACATAACAGAACACTTCTCTTCTCATCATGATTTCAACAAATTGCCAACTTTTTTTTCTGACAATAGTTATTATGAATTACATATCTCCTCATCTTTCACCATTAAAGATTGACACATTCCCATATTTCTTAAAATCGTAATTTCTTCACCTGCTCCTCCTGGTATATACGAGTAAACCTTACCCTCAAAAGTGAATGGTTAAAAGAGATCTGGCACTTTCTTCTCAACCAGCCCTTGACACAGTTGTACATTCTGGTGCAGTTTTATTCTCGCTTTTATTGTGCTTTCCTTTACCACTTCAACAAAATTCGCTGGTTTATCCTGTTTTCCCACTTCTGTCTCCCCAATGTTTTTTTTTCCTAAATAACGAAAAGTGCAAATTCATGTGGCCTACTTTACTGCAGTGAAAACATCTGAGCTTTGTTTGCCTCTTTTACCCTCTCATGGCTTTTCTTGTTACACTGTGGTAAACTATCTTTATTATGTTCAATGAGAACTCCCTTTCTGTTAACACCTGAGAATTTCACTTTTCCAAAATTTCTATCCCTCACAGGTTGAAATTGATGTCAGATCCAGCTGTTAATCATTAACCCATATTATCTGCTAATCTTGCAGCTTGAAGTCTTTGTTCTCAATACGTCAGGAAGTGAATTTCTGAACTCATCCGAAATAATTGTCTCTCGAAGATCTAGCAGACCAAACACAGCCAGAAACCCTAACCACCTTACGATACATCAAAGAAGTTTCAGAAATGACAGCCAGACTACTAAGACCCCTCGGACTCCTAGTAGCACACAAACTCACCAACACTCTCAAACAAAAACTAACAAACTTAAAAGACCCAGTACAACCCATGGACCAAACCAACGTCATCTACAAAATTCCATGCAAGGACTGCCACAAACACTACATAGCCACCAGGATACACGAACACCAGCTAGCCACAAAAAGACATGACCCTCTCTCCCTCGTAGCCCGACACACAAATGAAAAAATAACACCATTTCGACTGGGACAACACATCCATCCTGGGACAGGCTAAGCAAAGACATGCCAGAGAATTCCTAGAGGCCTGGCACTCCAATCACAACGCCATAAACAAACACATAGATCCAGATGCCATC
>NC_057742.1:43323367-43358010 GCF_004010195.1 Chiloscyllium plagiosum
GGAACCCCATCCAGGAGAAAGATATAAATAGAAAGCAGGAGTCAACAGCTTCGCTTCACTTGGAGGTTACCACTGATGATGTTACCTAGCCAGGTAATGAAACGTCTAGGTAATGAAACGTCTGGATATCAAACCTACAGCTCAGCGAGCAAACCTACACCCTAAACCTCATATGTTTGAACTACGTACAATGTCCTTATCCACCTCCCAAATTTTCTTTGTTGATCCTTTCAACCTGAATGTAACTTTGACCAGGGTCCCTCCTCAGATTCCAGAAACATTACCTGTAAGCTTCTGACACTTGGTCACAAGCAGTTCAGATAACATTTTTCATTATATTGCCCAGATACTTCCTCTGATAGCAATGCAAATACCTTACTGGCTCTAACTTCCAAATTTGTTTGGATCAACAAAACCCACATGGTCACTCATAATTTCATTTGATTCACAACTGAATTGTAAATGGCTTCCACATCCTTCTCTTCAAATTTAGACAATGTTTGGACATATTTAAATACATCCTCACCAGGCCTTTGGCTATTAATGGTTTACTCATCATCACTACCCTTCTCACTAAGCCTGCTTTCTACCTTCAATTCCACCCTTTTAAGTCGACTTTCCTTTCTAATTGCTAGTTTCCGAACTTCAAGCTCTCTCTTTTTTCTGCTTTCCTACTTTAAACTTCTTCTGTTTCGACCAACTCTCCTCCTCTGGTTTCTCTTCTTTTAGTCATAATTCAAACTGTTTCATTTTATTTTATATTCTTTTTTTGTCTCCAATTCATGCTGTTGCATTCTCAATTGAATTTTAGCTGGTTCCAAATAGTTCAGTAGTATTTCAGCAACTTTAAGTAATATACATTTGCCGCAGTCATCTCCCCTTTCTTCAGTCAGAAGCAACCCCAGCTCCAGCTTGTTTGCTGGTTCCAAAAGCTTTGCATTTCTCATTTTTTGTAAAAATCTTAAAGTCACTTATTTTACCCACAGAAAATGCTTAGTGTCTGAAAGAGCTATTACTACTCTAGGTGCACCCTGTTTAAACCAACCAAATTCAACACTCGAAATGAATGACAGTAACAATTAGAACTCATAGCTTGAATGCAAATCCTAACCCAAACTAGAATTAGGCATTGTGATACAGACAATAGCCCTCAATTTGTAATGGAGTAGATCAGACCACCTCAAAATATTCTAAGAAAGTAACCGAGATCCTAACATTTTCTTTATTTTAAAGGCAAATGTGAAGTGTCTGTTCCAGATGCAATGCAGCCTGTCAAACTAGTCGACATTAAGCAAAAACACAATTTATTTAAAAAGTACAGTTTAAATACAACCAAAGAAAGAGGAAAATTAGAATAATTTAACTCTATTGAAAACTTAGCAGAATGGTAGGTACAGTCACTGCTACTAATTTTCTGCTGCAATGGGGTAGCATTCCACAAACACACTCTCTGGCAAAGAAAAGGCAAAATCAGGCAATATTTTCACGTACAGTTCTCCAATCTCAGGACCAATTTGCTATTCACAACTAGCTGAGAGCATCTGAACATAATTAGTTACCATGTAACCACCCAGCCCTGTAAGTGGCTTGGATTTCTAAAATGTTTTTCAGCTTTCCAAAAAGATAACTGGGTGGGATAGAGTGAAGAGCACAAGGCATCCCAACTGTGTTCTGCTTGTTAGATTATCCAGAGGGTTCTTTCCTGTGCAGTATTTTTCATAAATTATCAGAGGCTTTTTTAAACGTCAGTGCAACCCATTTGTGATTGATTGCTATTGTGTCTGAAGAGAAAATATCCCTGAAAATCCTGTCTCTTCCAAATTGACTATTTTCTAATACAATACAGCAAAAAAATTGCTTTTGCATTTGTGCACAGGCAGTTCCTTTTTTCTTTGGCCTTTCAGGTATTGACTTTCTTGATTCTAAAAAATACACACATCAACTCAAGAAAGCAAAATGAATGAGGAAGTAAATCGGGTATGAACAGAAAAAAAAACACTGTCCATGTACAGATAAGAATCTTATAATTTCCAAGCCCCAAGTCCAGTCCAACACTCAAACTTATTGGATGAATGTTCTTCATCTAAAAGCACAGATTAATTCTGTCTTTAACTCCGTGTTTCCAAATTATTAGTTGACGTTATTCAGAGCAGTAAAACAACCTAAGCAATGTTGGTATGGCTCAAAGATTTAACTGGAATTTCTGCTAATCCCCCAACAATGCTGCAGAATTGCATTTGTGCAGTGCTTTCTACAGTCAACTTTGAAAGCACTTAGTTATCACATTTCAAAACTGAAAAGTCTGTTTAGAAGAACTTTTGGATTTCATGCATTCAGGAAGCAGCCATCCAAGTTAGATTACATGAAAAGCATACAACAGCACCATGGAGTGGGAGGAATCCCAAAGTCAGGACACCAGGAACAAGTCACATGCTAAGTATATATGACTGCAGTAGATAGTGGTTTAATTCCTTTTCAGGCATTCACAGGAGGTTTTCAGGATAGCATGCAGTGAAGGGGCGTGAAGAGAGAAACTATTTCTTTAATAGTGCATCATCGTTGCAAAGTCGACAAATGACAATCCGAGAAGAACAACTTCAAAATCCTGATACCTGTACTGTAACACAAACAATTAAAAGGAAGAGTTTTGGCTGAATTGCACTGAGAAGTCTAAACAAGCCAATCTCTCACAATAATGAAATAGTCCAATCAGTGGAGATCAAGCCCAGCAGCTACTTGAACGTGATTGTTACGGTTTGGAGTGCTGTTTGCCACCCTACTTAAGAGGGTGTCTTCATGAGAAAGCCTCTCCATTATTTTACAGGATGTTCTGGCTCTCCAGCAATTCTTCTTATATTGTTAAATTCCAAATCAAAAATACAATTTAGCCAGATGTCAGATCAAACTTACATTTTTATCATTGTTGTCTTTCTGTAGGATCGATACTACCGCTTCCTTGTTTGATCATTTAAAATGTTCGCTTCTGCAATTGATCACAAACCACAAAATAAAAAGCAAATCAAAATAGTGTTTGGGTTTATAATTGGTTATCATTTAAATAAAAACTGGAGTCTCAAAATTCAACATTTCAAGTCCCAGTCAGCTAATTTTATTAAATAAGGTCATACTCCAAATGTAAAATTGCACAAGGTGATGTATACTTTTTAAAAATTCCTCAGGAAATTTTCAAGAAATGACTTTAAGGGCCAAAGCAGGTTTCCAGCATTGGAAGCAGCAGGTGACAACAGAGAAAAGGAGCAGGCGCAAAGAGTGAAGCTACTTCGTCAACAGCTTATGTTGCTGCATAGTCTACAAATATCAGTCTGAGATAAACTCAACGCCTTCATGTTCAACAGCTGCTTGTCCTTCACAAAGTGCTTAGCATTCTTGTTTCTACGGATTAATGAGAAACTATGCAAGTAATTGAGAAGCTGTTTCTTCATGAATGTACTATGATCTGGAGCGGTGTCATGCCATCGTTTTAGTAGTATGTCTTAGAGCGCCATACACCACAGAAACATTTACATCTTCACGAAGAGATTCTGATGATCGAACATATGGCCACCAGCTCTCCAGGGAATCTCCTTTCATGTTACAGTATTGCAAATGAAACATAATATGGTCACACAGTGGATCAAACTTACTTCTTGACTGTCACTTCCTTATCAGGTTAGCTCAGATTCTCAAGCTCCTGAGAATTTCCAGAGAGTTTCGACTCAACGTCTTTGCAGCTGCAATTGAACATGAAGGACAAATTAAAACATTTCAAGCAAACACTTTCATCTACAATTAAAGCTGTTAAAATACCATGAACACTGAAGATTCTGAATTTCAAGCCTTCATCAGATGGTTCTATTAAACAGGTTACACACTAGATGGCGAGGATTTCTTAGTCAGCATAAAAAGTGCGCCGGTATGCTCCCTAAGTATTGTTGCTTGAGGCTGAGATATCAACTCTTTAGAAGCCTTCCCACCAAGATGAATATAGTTGCTAGATTTATCCATACACTTTTGAAAAAAAAAAGTAAATGTTGTAATT
Source organism: Chiloscyllium plagiosum (assembly GCF_004010195.1). Lineage (NCBI taxonomy): Eukaryota > Metazoa > Chordata > Chondrichthyes > Orectolobiformes > Hemiscylliidae > Chiloscyllium > Chiloscyllium plagiosum. The sequence goes on from NC_057742.1 coordinate 43,327,407, forward strand.
GTCCACTCCTCTCAAAGCATCCCTGTATTTGAACAGGATTAGGTTGTTGTGGACAATGCCACTGCAGCTTCAAGATTATTTTTCTCAGTATCCTCGGGTGACTCCAATTCAATTTTTATCAGTTACCAACACCCTAGGACAATCAACCTTTCTAACAGAAGCAGAAATTGCTGTAGAAGCTCAGTGCATCACAGGACTCAAAAATATTAACTGTGCTTTCTCACCACAGATGCTGCCAGACCTGCTGAGTTTCTCTCACTATTTCTTTCTTTGTTTCAGATTTCCAGCATCTACAGTTCTGTTTTATTTTAGCCTTTCTAAAATTCTGTCAAACTGCAGCTCACACATGTCTGAATTATATTTCTTTTCACCATGAATTGGACATCAGCTCCCACTTTATATTATCTCACTAGGCCTTTGCCCCCATGAAGTTTGAACAGCGGTTTTATGGTAATTGGCCCCAGTCATTCTTCTGCTCTCCTTTCAGTGTTTGTGACTAAGGCTAACTTTTGGATTCCCTTTTAATGTTAGTTGCCAGTCTCATTTACTTCTTCAATTACTCTCTGAACTGCCTATGTTTAGCTTGGTTCTCGCTGGAGTTACCAATAATCCTATTCCTTACTAACATCAACATGCAGCATGTCTCAATGACTACCGCCCAATGGCTCTAACTTCAGTGGTCATGATGTTCTTTAAAAGGCTGGTCATGGCATTAATCAACTGCAGCCTCCCCACTACTCTTGACCCTCTCAAATTTGTCTACCAGATCCATGTCAGATGCCATATCACGTTCCCTTCACTCCTCCCTAGAACATCTTGATACCAAGAACAGCTGCGTAAGAATCCTACTCATTGACTACAGTTCAGTCTTCAACACTATTATCCCCTTGAGGCTGATTACTAAACTTAGTGATCTTGGTCTAAGCCCCACTCTCTGCAACTGGATCCTCAGTTTCCTGACCCACAGGCCACAATCAGTGAAGATTGGGGATAATATTTCATCATCACTAACACTCAACACTGGAGCCCCCCAGGAGTGCAAACTCAGCCCCCTACTGTACTCACTGTATACCCATGACTGCATCGCCAAATACCAGACTAATGACATTTCACTGATGACACCACCATAGTCAGTCGAATCTCAGATGGCAACAAAACAGACTACAGACGGGAGGTGGCCGACCTGATAAAATGGTGCGCTGAGAACAACCTGGCTGTCAATGTAAGCAAAACCAAGAAACTCATCATTGACTTTTGGCAGGATGTTAACAGCACAGAGATGAAATGACTGGAGTGTGTCAATCTCCTGGGAGTGGTCATCCACAACAAGCTTTCTTGGACTCTTCATGTGAATGCACTGGTTACAAAGGCCCAAGAACATCTCTTCCTCAGGCAGCTGAGGAAATTTGGCATGACGGTGAATACCCTTGCCAATTTTTATAGGTGCGCCATCGAGAGCATTCTGTCTGGATGTATCACTATGGTTTGGCAAATGTACCATTCAAGATCGGAGACGGTTACAGAGAGTGGTGGACTCGACCCGGACAATCACAAAGGCCAATCTCCCATCTCCCAGGCTCACTGTCAAGGAAAGGCCACCAGCATTCTGAACGATCCATCCCACCCTGGCAATGTTTTTCTACAACCTCCACCATTGGGAGAAGATACAGAAGCCTGAACACATGCACTAACTGGTTTTGTAACAGTTTCTACCCTACTGTTGTTAGAATATTGAATGGACTCACAAACTCTTAACATTCACCCATACCTGTGTTTTTTATTGTTTTTGCTGTTGTTTACCTGTTATTTGCTATTAGTGCTACTTGAATCTGTGATCTGCCTGTATTGCATGCAGCCAAAGCATTTCACTGTGTCTCAGTAAACGTGACAATAAATTCAATTCAATTCAATTCATGCAGCGAAATAGAGTTTTGTTTTTGCCACTATTTTCTGTTTGTGGAAACATTGAGACTGTAGCTGAACAATCTCCTCTTGGAAGGCACACTGTTATTTCATTGCAGTTTTGTCCAAACTTGTGCTCAAATTTACTTGTCCGCTTGCCCCATTGAAATTGACCCTTCTTCAATTCAGAAGTATTCTGGATTGTTCCTTGTTCACTTCTAAAGCCAAACTAACAATCTTATGATACAATGATCAGTACTTCATTAAATGATCTCTGTCTGATATTTGATATATTGCGTACGTGCGCACAGGAGGCAGTGCAGGTTGAAGATATTGTTAGGATTATGACCTTTATAAATCGGAGCATCACATTCAAAACAAAAAAGTTATGACAAATCTCTATTAAAGAAATCCTGATTTCCCCTTAACTCTAGTATTTAAGCACCATGCTTCAGGAAAGGATTTGAAAGATTGCACAAAAGTTTCACAAAAATATACCAAGTGATGAGCAATTAGACAACTATGTGGATAGAGTCTGTTTCTCTATAACATGATAGTTAGATTCAAGCGTAAACCCATGTTATAGAAAAAAATACACTTTAGAAACAACACTTGAAGTGTTGGTGGTGTAATTGTGTTACAGCCAACACACGTTTAAAAACTTTATGCTTTAGAAACAAAATCCCCAATTCGCCTATTGAATTACAGCAAATTCATGTTGACGAAATACACGTTATAGCAGAATGACCTGTTGCTTGAAGAAGCTTGGGCTGCTCTGCTTGGAGAAGAGAAGACTAAGAAGACATTTTACAAGTGTTCAAAATCTTGCGGGATTTGGATAGGACTTATTGGATAGATAAGAACATACAGTTCCTAATGGCAGACGACTTCAGAAGAAAAGGACACTGATTTGAGATGAGCTGCAAAACAAACCAGTACTGACAAGGAACTGTAATGCTCTATCTAACAGTGACAGCTTTAATTGAGATCTCCAAAAGGGAACTACAATTTTTGAAAGGAGAGATTAGATTGCATTACAGTGTGGAAACAGGCCCTTCGGCCCAACAAGTCCACACCGACCCACCGAAGCACAACCCACCCATACCCCTACATTTACCCCTTACCTAACACTATGGGCAATTTAGTATGGTCAATTCACCTGACCTGCACATCTTTGGACTGTGGGAGGAAACCGGAGCACCTAGAGGAAACCCATGCAGACACGGGGAGAACGTGCAAACTCCACACAGTCAGTCGCCTGAGTGGGGAATTGAACCTGGGTCTCTGGCGCTGTGAGGCAGCAGTGGTAACCACTGTGCCACCGTGCCGCCCAGAGGTTTTGCAATATTACCTAGTACAATGAGTTGGGAGTGAATGTAGACAAGTTCCTCTTTGAGAGCTGGTACAAACATGATCAAATGTTTGTATAACATTGCATGAACTGCCAGCAATCCAGCTATTTCTTACCAGTTTGTTATATTCTGAATAATGACTAACATAGTCACACTTGCAATTAAACTTACTTTACAATTATTTCACTTGCTCCAGGAGAATACCTATTTTCATTTTCCTCAGTGCTTGACCTGTCAATATTTCTAGAACTGCAATTGATCAAAGCACACAAATTAAGTCATTTAAAACAAGCAAACTGACCCAGAATTAAATCCAACCCAATTTAGCAAAAAAAATATAGACTTGGGATTCAGTATTTCAAGCCTCGTCAACTAGTTTTGTTAAGTTAGTCAATGACTACACAATATGGTAGTTTTGGTATGGATTCATTTGAATTCCATCAGATTTCAACAGGACACCACAATGAGGCTGTGCTGGGGGAAGGAGATGGAAGAGACAGAACAGGGTAAGAAGAAAAAAAAACTCTTCGGTATTTCACCCATTTCTGGGTTATGCAACAACTAAATACCGAAAAACAAAACTAAACCAACGATTGAAAATCTTTGGATGTTTTATGCTGATTCAACATTACCTAATCTCTCAAAATGAGCCAAACATTTGAGAACCAGTCAAGCAGTTGCTTCATGTGATTACTATAGTCTGGACTGGTGTTCACTGCACTGCCATAGGATACCTTCCTGAGGCAATCCTGACATAATCTTACAAAAACTATCAGCAGTTCCCTGTCACATTATTAGATCCCAAATGCAAATGTCATTCTGACATCAGATCAAAATTGCTTGCCAATCACTCCTTTAGTTTCTGACACACTTAAATTTCCATCTCCTTCACAGTGGGAAATGTCAACACTTTCACAGCTGCGACTTGTCATAAAGAACCAGTTAAATCATTTTAAATGTGCACATGATCACAATTTTACTATTTGGCTTCTTATCAACATCTAGATTTTTAGCTGTGAGGGCAGGAGCCAATGGATGGATGCGGAGTAAAGAGGTCAAATAAAGAACCTCTGCACTGAGACAGAGGAAAGAACATCCCAAATGCAAGGATTTAAGTTTAACTTCCTCATCTTTTAAGAAGAAACTCAACATCTTTAAGGCTACAGTCAATTCAACCCTCATGAGCACAACTTGTAACTCAATGTTTGATTCAAAATGCTAACATAGTAATTTCTCATTGCTGAAATTCACTGAAGCTTAATGTTATATTAGTCACCATTGACGATTTGTTAAAAAGATTATTTTATTATTTTTTTCTTTCCTGCCCCTTAAATAGTTCTGAGTTTATTTATAGATCTGGGCATAAACCCAGGATTAATTCCACGTCTCTGGCTCAGAGCAGTATAATAACGTCTCAATTTAGGCTTCTATTGATCAATGACACCAGGAAAATTGTGTGAATGTGATGCTGCCTATATTCAAATCACCGTGAAAGCACTTTATAAGCTTGATACAAATAAATAGCCAATACTTGGGAAAGTGCCTGACTCCAAGGATACACATGGCAGCTGGGCAACTTAGATTATAAAAAATGCAAAGCACTCAATGGCAGCACTGAATGGGAGATATACCTAGGCTAGGAAACCAGGAGCAGGTCACACTCTTAATTGTAGCCATATGTCTTCAAATGTCACAGGTGCTTAGAGGGCATGGAATGCAGGGGGAGCTGTCAATTTTGATAAACAATTGGCTTGATGGAAGGAAGCAGGGGGTAACAGTGGAAGGAGGCCTGTGCCTAATAGAGTCCCTTGGGGTTTGTGCTGGGCCCATTGCTGTTTGTTATCTATGTCAATGACTTTGATGAAGATGTACAAGGTATGATTGGTAAGTTTGCAGATGACACTAAAATAAGAGATATCGTGAACAGAGAGAAAGAATATCAGAAATTGCAGCAGGATGTTGATCACCTGGGAAGTGTACCGAAAATGGCAAATGGAGTTTAATATAGATAAATTTGAGGTGCTACATTTGGAAAGTCAAATCACAGCAGGGGTTTCATAATGAATGGTAGGACCTTAAGGAGTGTAGTGGAACAGAGGGACCTTGGAGTTCAGGTGCACAGTTCTCTGAAAGTGGAGTCACAGATAGACAGAGCATAGGGTATCGAGTATTGAGAATTTGGGAAGTTGTGTTGCACAGTTGTTCAGGACATTGGTGAAACCGCACTTGGAGTATTGTGCTCAGATTTGTTCATCTTGTTACAGGAAGGATGTTATTAAACTGGAAAGAGCACAGAAGAAATCTACAAGGATGTTGCTTGGATTCAACAGTCTGAGTTAGAGGGAGGTGTTGGACTTTGTTTCTTTACAGCTTAGAAGACTGAGGGAATATCTTATAGAAGAGTATATTATCATGAGAGGCATGGATAGCATGAATGCGCTCCGTACTTTTCCTATGATTGGGGAATGAGGACATCAGTTAAGATTAGAGGGGAACAAGTAAAAAGGAACCTGTGGGCCAACATTTTACATAGGTGCACATTTGGACTGAACTGCCTCTGGAGGTGGTTGATGTGGGTACATTAACAGCATTTAAAATGCATTTGAACAAATACAAGGATATGAAAGAATTAGAAGGATATAGGCCAAGTGCAGGGAAATGGGGTTATCATTGATGGACATTTGGTCAGCATGGACCAGTTTGGGCCAAAGGGCCTGTCTTCATACTGTAGGACTCTCTGACACAACGGTGAACTTAGAGGAAGTTTGGGTGGTAATGGTGGTTGCCGTGGTTGGGGGGAGGGGGGATATGGAGAAGACGCACATGAACAGGAAATAGGAAGAGAAGAGATGAGATTGGGTGGAGGAGAGCAACCCATTTTTATGGTATTTTCATTGTAGCCACATTGTTCAGAAATATCACCCCAATATTGATCAGCAAGCAATTTCCCATCTAAATGTTTTGGATGCTTCAATATTTGTATTATTATTTAAGTTAACTCTGTCTAATTTTAAATTCAAGGAAAGCAGTCCAGCAGCCTCTTTAATGTGAATGCTGTAGCTGGATGGCATTTGTTGCATTGCACAAAAACCTTTGAAGGAATCAATGGTTCTCCAACATTCTCTTTTCACATTGCTGCATTCCAAAGGAATCAGGATTAAACCACATCAAAATCACATCACAGTGCTTCCTAATGGTTACACTCATCTCTGGCAAACATGCTTCCCTTCCTCCTGACAATGTGGACTGCCAAAATGGCTGCACCCACAAGTGGTCGTGAAGCACAAATTAATTACAGGACTTCCATCTGCAAACCACTTGCAAACACTTGAAAATAAGTCTCAAAGAGAAAAAGGGTCAGCAATTTAAGTCCTCATTTGGTCAAAATCCAGAACTATAACTACACTAGATGGTCTGCTTTCCAAACCTTCTGAGAAAATATTTAGGTCACTCTCGATTAGATTAGATTAGATTAGATTCCCTACAGTATGGAAACAGGCCCTTCAGCCCAACAAGTCCACACTGATCTTCCGAAGAGTAACCCACCCAGACCCATTTCCCTCTGACTAATGCATCTAACACTATGGGCAATTTAACATGGCCAATTCACCTAACCTGCACATCTTTGGACTGTGGGAGGAAACCGGAATACCCAGAGGAAACCCATGCAGACACGGGGAGAATGTGCAAACTCCAGACAGACAGTCACCCAAAGTTGGAATTGAACCCGGGTCTCTGGCGTTGTGAGGCAGCAATGCTAACCACTCCAGTTTGGTAGGCTGATGCATTTGTGGGTGGGGTGGTGTTGTTGAGAGGATAAGCATTTTAACAGTGTTGCAAGGTACACTATACCAAGATCTGAGAGCCAATCCGTTTTCAATTGAAGATCTTTGGATGTTTTCTACGGATCAAAGGCTGAATGTTGTCATCAATATTGACTCTTGGCAATGACCTTGGAGAGGGTAAATTTGTTTTTTTAATGTGAGTTTTATCACCTCGAATGGTATTTGTTAGACTGCTGTAGGATCCATCACAGGGTGGTTCCGGCATAACCTTACAAGAGCAACTGTCTTTCCAGCAATTTCTTTTCATGGTATGTATTGTGAATGAAGCACAGGATGGATCAAACGTACTTTGAAACATCTACTGTCTCTTTTGGTGGACATAGTTTTTCAATGTTCTCAGAGTGTGGGTTATCAAGGGGTTCAGACCTGTACTTAGATAGAAGGTTGACCTTAAAGGTATTTTAAACAAGCGCTTGCACACAAAAGTGGCTTACAAACAAAAGGAACATTTAAATACTTAGTTTGGAGTCGATAGACCATTAAAAATAGGCCCATTTGGCCTTTTGGGATAACACTGCCTTTCGGTCCTGGCTGATATGTTTCTCAATCTTCTTTGCCAGCTTTCACCCAGAAACCTTGAACCTCTTTCAAATCAGGAACTTATCTCTGTCTAGGTAGATTTAATGACTTGGCCTCCAGGCCATGAGTTCCGCAGCTTAATCACCCCCCGACTGAATAATTCTTCCTTATCTCAGTTCTAAAGGTTGGACCCTTCACTCAGCAACTGCACCCACACGTCCTAATCTCCACTACTAGTGGAAACAACTTCTCTATTCCATGTGCAATCTTTCTCAGCCACTCAGAATTCTGTAATTTTCAGTGAGATTCCCCACCCAACCCAAACTCCATGCCATCCAGACCCAACGTCTTCATATGACAAGCCCTCTACAAATTTTCAAGTCCTTATCAACCAGATTTGTTAAACAGCCTACACTCCAGATATATGTAATTCCAATAGATCGTGTCTATTTTTTCTCTCCATGTTTTCTCAGTGTTAGCAATTGTGCCTGGCAGAGGGGCTGGAGAGCTGCAAGGAAGAAGGAATGGAAAAGAAAATCCTGACACATAATAAATGTGAATGAGTTTTAAACACTAACCAGGGATGCTGAAATGCAACCAAAAGAGAAAATGCTGGAAAATCTCAGCAGGTCTGAACAGCATCTGTAAGGAGAGAAAAGAGCCGATGTTTCAAGTCTAACTGACCCTTTGTTAAAGCTAAAAAAGGGGGTTAGCACAGTGGTTAGCACTGCTGCCTCACAGCGCCAGAGACCCGGGTTCAATTCCTGCCTCAGGCGACTGACTGTGTGGAGTTTGCACGTTCTCCCCGTGTCTGCGTGGGTTTCCTCTAGGTGCTCCGGTTTCCTCCCACAGTCCAAAGATGTGCAGGTCAGGTGAATTGGCCATGTTAAATTGCCTGTAGTGTTAGGTAAGGGGTAAATGTAGGGGTATGGGTGGGTTGCGCTTCGGCGGGTCGGTGTGGACTTGTTGGGCCGAAGGGCCTGTTTCCACACTGTAATGTAATCTAATCTAGACTCGAAATGTCAGCTCTTTTCTCTCTTTACAGATATGCTGAGATTTTCCAGCATTTTCTCTTTTGGTTTCAGATTCCAGCATCCACAGTAATTTGCTTTTATGCTGAAATGCAAGCAATTTTTCAAATTTTCTATTGAGCTGATACAACTATTTTGGAAAAATCACTCTAATCACAGCAGTAATGCGAATCTGTGGTCTGGAATGGTGGGGTTTGCTGTAGCATCATGGGATGTTTTCAAAAGGAAGTTCATATATAAATCTTATGTAAACTGCCTGCTCTCCAGCAATTTCTTATCATACTCGGTTCTGACCAAAGCAGAACTTAGTCCTACTTGAGTGAACTTAATTTTTGATTTCCGTAATGTTTTCTGGAGAAAGTGAACTTCCAGTTTTTTTCCAGATTGAGCTGTCAAGATTTTCATTTCTAAGGTTAAACAATTAGAAAGCATAAATTGGCATTTAAAACAATCAAAGGCATCTACATTTAAATGTATGAAAAAATAAACCCAAAGATGCAGTATTTCACTTAGTACTTAGATTTGTTTTAAAAAATGGTCATTTACTAAGTGTATGATTGCAGTATATGGTGATTTTATTTTCTTTCAACTTTCACAGAAGTTTGCAGAGCACCATAGTCTGTACGTTTTTGGGGTGGGGAGGGAGCATTAGGTGGGGCATGTAATAATATTGGGAAGCTGAAAGTTTGGTATTCAATTTCTTCAATGTTTACCCTCATTGCATAGTCCAATGCTTCGAAGCGAACAACTGACAACCCGAACATTGAAGGGCAAGAAATGTTCTATTAAAGACAGTGTGTTAATGCACGCTCAAATATTCATTGCCAATCAACTGGGAGGTGGGAGGATTGGGAAAATGGCAGAAGGGAGTCTGGCACCTTCCCATAATTATGCCATGTTGATATAGACCACTTCTCTATCACATTTTGACACTCTATGACCTCTTAGGCCTGTCTCCCTTACTTCTATAATGGTGCCTGCCTTCACAGCCTCAGTGATAATCAGCATGAACATTAGGCATAAGAAATGTCCTGATCTGTCATCCCTCTCACTGAGCTAGCAGCTCTTTACATTTCCTGTAATGTAAAAGAACAAACTGCTGAAGCTGATAATCTGAAAGAAAAACAGATGTTGTTGGAGAAACTAAATAAGTTTCCAGTATCTTTGAGGAGAAAGCAGAATTCATGTTGAGTCAAGTGACCCGTCCTCAGAAATCTGAAATTCTGAATAAGTCACTCAACTCAAAACTTTCCCTCGACAGATGCAGCCCAGATCTAATATGTTTCAGTAGAAAGTCTCTACAAAATGTTCCTGAAAATGTCAGCACTTCAGCAATTGCCTATTACATTGTTGTATTCTGAATAAAACATTATTTTGTCACACATTGGATCAATAATTACTTTCTGATCTCTCAACTGTCTCTGGAGGCATTGGATTTTCATTTTCCTCATAGCTTAGGCTGTCATTGTTTCTGCTGCTGAAATTAATTGTGATGAAACTCATTTTAAACACGTGCTTGCATCCACAATTGGCTGTCAGCTATTAGAAATTTGTTCCAAACTCAGGGATTCAGCATTTGACTTTTTAATAAAGTCAAGCAATTAAATATGTTATACTCCAGATATATGGCGAAAAAGATTGGTGACCTTTTTTCTTCAAAACCTTTCATAAATTTGAAGGACACTCTAGCTGCTGATAAGGAGAAACCCAATTCTTCGAAATATAGTTAGATTCTAGAAGGCAACATACATCCTCAACTTCAATACCAAAAGACAAACAATTTTCCATTGACATCTCTTCAATGTTCTGTCCTAAAACAATTTTCCTTTTTGACATAAGTGTTCAACCACTAAGAATAGTGCAAATATTAGAGAGGCAGTAATATGATTACTACAGTGTAGTGTTAACTGCTCTACTATGGAATGACTTTATGGGGAGTTCCTGAATAACTCTACAGAAAATGCCAGCTCACCAACAATTAGATAAATGGTGCTTCAGTACACTAATGACTTTATTCCTGGTGTTCACAGCCACGGCAGCCAGTAATTTTCCGTTTTATCATTGACTTCACAATAGTCAGACATAAATCCTTTTGTTGCAACGATTTTCAACAGAAAAACCAATCTGTTTTACAATTACGCATACTCGAGATAACCAGTTGATCTGCAATGCAAATTGTCAACAAAGTCCAGAAGCCTGCAATTTCAAGCACAGTGCCATCAACTCAGCTATAGTCTGTCATGGTGACAATGTCCTCTGGAGTAGCACCTAAATGTGACAGTTATTTTGGCATCAGCAACAACTCAGAACTTAGTTGCACGTTTTGCTCAAAGACTCAGGTCATTTATGCAATCTTCAATTGACAGCACGTATTCACAAGTTTTCATGCTATCCTGCAATGCTCATCAACAACAGATGAGCTGCAAAGATTATTGCTTCAGATAGCATGGTATATCTTACTTTTCAAAATGGAAATGATGGAAATGTTCTCGCCAGCATCCAAGAGGAGAATCACTCCAGAGAGACACTGAATTGGTTGGGATTATTGTCCCTGGAGCGTCGGAGGATGACTTTGTCATAAGGGGCATGGATAGGAAAGGTCTTTGCCCTGAGGTAGGGGAGTGCAGAACTAGAAAGCATTAGTTTAGTGTGAGAGGGGAATGATTTAAGAAGGACTTAAGGGCAACGTTTTCATGCAGAGGGTGGTGCACGTGTGGAATGAGTTGGCAGACGAGGGGGTGGTGGCTGGTACAATTACAATATTCAAAAGGCATCTGGATGTGTCTATGAATAGGAAAGGTTTGGAGGGATATGGATTGAATGTTTGCAAATGGGACTCAATTAGTTTAGGATATCTGTTCGGCATGGACGAGTTTGACTGAAGGCTCTGTGTCCATGCTGTCCATATCTCTGACTCTATGATATCGCTACACATGGTACTAACTGGGTGAGAGGATTGTGTGATAACTTCAATGTTGATGCATGAGAGGTGAGCAAGCTAACTTATTCCCTTGGGGGTCACGTGAAAAGTGTTGACAGACATCCAGCAAAATAACATTGAAGAATCTTTCATTTGAATTGAAACCTGAACTCTCTTTCTCATCCCAGATTGTGCTAAGTCTGCTTAGTTTCTCCATTAATTGCATAGTTTTCATCTGTTCGTGAAAAATTATAAAATTGTGAGGGGAATGAATACGGTAAATAAACAAGATCTTTTTCCTTCTGTTTTGGAAGCCATAACTTGAGGGCATAGGTTTAAAGGAAGACAGGAAAGATTTCAAAGGGGGTAAAAGGGCAACATTTTCACACAGTGAGTGGTATGTTTATGGAATGAGCTGGCTTTGGTGGTTTGTAGTTAACAATAGCCCCAGGAGTTCTGCACTTGTTTGAGAGATCTGGAAATGGATTCTTACTCTGAGGTTACATTAGGTTGTTATATAAATGCATAACCTTTCTACTTGTCTTTCTGATGGGGTAGAGACAGCTTTTACTCTCTCTCAAACCTGTGCACCATTTGTCTTCAATCTGCTTTGCTTTGTTACATTATTATATGGAGTTTATTCTGTTAAGTAAATAGTTTTGACAGGAGCTTTGCCAAAGTGTACATGGGTTTTAAAGACATTGGTGAGTTTCTGTGTCCCAGGAAGTAGATTCATTGCAGTTAGTAATAGAAAAAAAACCAGATAAAATATAATTTTGCTCATTGTATATTACATCTTTAACTGGAAAGATTATATGATGTTATATGAACCTTGGAATTTAAACACCTTTTAAATGGACTCACTGCTGATTTACTTGACACACTATACTGTGATACTGAAACAACTATAATCTGGGACAATGATGAAATACAAATGGACTGGAACTGCAACTTTTCCAAAAAGAAACTAGGTAGCAGGGCGAGATTGTAGGCGAAGCTCAGAATACAGAGGCATTGCAAACCCAAACGACCATGAACACAGCTTCTTGAGATGAATTATGATGTGGTTCTGCACTATTCAGCTCTGATCTGTGATCACAACCAAAGCTGCTCTGTCACACCTATGTGATTAGGGGAAAAATAATATCTGCTGGAAAGCAACTACAAAAATCTCTTGGAATACGGTGACATAGAATCAAGTGAAAGCTGCAATACCTCTTCATTGGGCTTCTTGCTTTCTTTCAAAAGATGGCAGCTGATTTTGGCAATCAGCTATCAGCTACCACTGGATTAGATGACATCTTGAAAATGGCTCCTTTGTTTACATTTCCCTATCTCCTACATTTGCCCTACCACTTTTTTAAAAGAACAAATGTGAGTGAGATTTCTTTAGTGCTGTCCAAAGGATAGCTGTGCTCCTGCCCCTGTGCAACTTCATTCTGATATCTGCCTCTCAAAAGATCTGAATCTATGCTCACCTACTGGTGTAGAAATTAAGCAGGGCTCATAATAGAATGACTAACTATTCAATTGTTGCAAACCAATGAGGGTAAGATTCTCAAACTGCTGTTATCACAAGGGTGCATTTGGTGCCACACTCAATATTCAATATAACACTTAATATGTCTGCTAGTCCACAATTTCTCTCTGTTACTTTAAATAATAGTGTGTTCTGTGTATGTGCCTGTGGTTTGTTTCTATTGATTTCTGTTCCTCTTAATGTTTATGATCAAAGGTAAAGTAATGTAATTCTTCTCTCTCCATAAGGACATTGTTGCTGGTTTTCCTCTGAGGTCAGTACAAAAGTCTATGAGTTCATTCAAGGCCCTATACTTTATGGTTAAGTTCCACCCCAGCCAGCTGGTAAACATGGAGATTTGAGTATTGATGAAAAAACGTAATTTTTTTGAAGTCTTAGTCCCGTACTCATCAGGACGCTCTCAAGTATTCCAATGCAAAAGGGGAAAACATTCACTCTGGATGGGTAATGTGTGCTGATTGGTATTGACATGGAGAATGGACCAGTTATGTTTGGCATTAACTGCCAAGACTTGTTGTGGCTTGTTTTGATTCGACTAAATAGGTGATGGCCATTCTCTGATTCATTTCGCAGGGCATTACTTTGATTAGTCAGTCAACCTGCAAAATTAAAATTTAACAAAGTTTAGCTGTCAACTATCCATCACCATCTGACCAGTCGATGTTCCATTAATAACATCTCTATCAATCCTAATGCACTTTCCAACCCATCAGAACTATTTTCTTGCGCCGTTTCCCTTTATGTCAATATTCTTGCAGCTTTCCAGATGAATTAAAGGCCCCTTTTTTTACAGTAATACCCAATTTTTTTGTTTCCAAACGAATACGGGAACCCTTTGTGAATGGAATATCCAACATACAGCTGGTATGATTAAAACGGAATCTAGTTTTAGGACTTGAGATGATTTAACCCCATGACAAGCCCATTTTGTTCTTGCAAATCCTCTTTGAATATTGTATCAGTCTGGCTGTTTGAAGACAAGTTTGGAAAATTTATCATTTCTGTTAACTGCTGTTTAATAAATTGCTGGAACTGTGGAAATTGCATTCTGTCCAATCATAAAACTTTGATACTTTGTGAACACAGGAAATATGCACAATGCAAATAGAAATCCCATTTAATGCTGCCTGGACAATACTGATAAACTTAAATTTGTGTTTATCGAGAAAGAACTGAGATCTTAACTGGGTCACTGTCATCTAATATATTGAATTTAAACTTATGTCTATCTTTAAATCCTTCATGTCCTTGATCGAAGTGCTCTCTTGGATCATCTATACACACATTCTGTTCTTTGGTTCTCTGATTGCTTTATGTCTTTCTTTTGTCCATGTTTCTGATTGAGCCCCTGAATTGGCTGTATGTTATTGATAAACTTCCTCAGATGCCCTGTGGCACTCAATCTCTGTCTTTTAAAGATTGCTTAAAAGCCTGTTTCACGTTTCTGGTCAGCATTCCTAACTCTTCTGATACATGACAGCACCTTTCTCTCATTTGGCATTGAGTACAACCTTTTCCAATTAAAATGCCATGAAATATGAACATGTAATGTTTCTTTTAGCAGATTTAAGTGATTCTAATTCAACCCAATTCAGAGTACTGAATTATACATCCAGGTTAAGACTGTTTTTGTTGAACTATATCGATTTTGACAAGTTTGCCACCCCTTCATGTTCTTAAATATTGGAAACAGACTAACACGAATGGCACTGGGTTCTATCAGCCCAGTCAGGACAGGCTGCAAGGTCATTAGGAGGATACTAGGGTGTAAGATGACAAGGGAAGGAAGGAGTTGCAGTGCCTCTCATATTTCCATCTCCATGGTGTTTTATTGATCTCAAAACAGGGAAAGGATGGCCTCTCAAGTGGCCAATGTAGAGTCTGTTCCCACCAATGCTGGCACTTTAGTAGCAGTAGGTAGGTCCTACATTTTGTGGGAGTCTACCTCCTGAATCCTAGAGGCATGCCTGCAGACTCAGGATGCCCGTCCCAAACAAATACCATATGCCTGTAATATTAAAACTCTTGAATATGAAGTCAATGGATCTAAACTCTCACATTGCAGTAACATTTGTTATTGTCTCAATGTAACTTAAAATGGAATTTGCTTGAACTTGCATAACTTGTTGGACAATTCTTTGATTAATGCATCTCATTAAAACTGAATGGGCCCATTTCCATGGTTAGCACTGGTGGAGTGGAACAGCTAATTTTTGCTCATTTCTATTAGTTAACAGTCCTTTCAGAGCTACTTTTGAGCAGAGGAATGTGTTGTTTATGACCTACATCTGTGGCAATTATCATTGAAATATTCTGTAACTTACCAGATGCTCCTGATATACTCAGACAGTTCCCTGCAATGGTTTACATGTTAAAGATTTTTTTAACTTATTGACTGACCTGTTCTAATTCATTATATTCTCTTTCTGAGTGCCATGTATCACTGCCAACTCACTTTTTATTTCTCAGGCACGCAGCTTTCCTTTATTATGCATTTTCAAATGACTAACTGAGGGTCAGAGCAATTTGATAAGATGCAAGGAGAGACATTCTGAAATGTAAGCATGTTCTTCTAATCTCCGTGACATACACCCAGATTCCAAACATAATCGCTTTAGACATGCTCCAATCTAGGTTGCCTAAACTGAGTTTAGAAGTGTGATAAGAAAGTACATATTAGTTTGTAATATGAGAGAAACTTGGAGTGTCAGCAAAAATAAAGTCAATAATTTTATGGCTGATAATATTATTGAACGTCTTAGCTTTATCTGCTTGTGACTGAATGTAGAATTAAAGGGAGTTAATTTCAAATTGAATATTTAAATGTAATCAGTGCTCAGTATTCAGTTATGATTTGGAGATGCTGGTGTTGGACTGGGGTGTACAAAGTTAAAAATCACACAACCACCTGATGAAGGATCAGCACTCTGAAAGCTAGTGCTTCCAAATAAACCTGTTTGATTATAAAACAGCGCTATTGATTTTTTAAAACTCAGTATTCAGTTGCCTATATTGCATTTAGAAATGTCTAGTATGAATTATATGTTATTTTGTCATGTGACAGAGACTTGGAGTGTCCAGAAAAAAAAGGTCAGTTGTTTTATTGGCTGATAATATCTTTGAACTTTGATTTTAGTTCTATCTGCTTGTGAATGAATGTAGGAATAAAGGGAACTAATTTCCAATTGAATTTGTTTTGTTGTTTTAAACAAAATATTTGAAACTATCATCTGAAACAGACTTCAAGCTATTCAATTTTACGTTCACAACTAAACAACACTTCCAAACAAGCTACTCAGCAAAGCAGTATCCCAAGTCATGCATGTGCCCATGTTTATGAACAACCTTGTGTAAATATATGAGCCTATTTGTTCAGGCTGTGTAAGGTGATATGAAGATCCAGTCTCAGCCTCCAGCAGGAAACCAACAGGCGAAACCTGTAAGCCAGTTCCTTCTGATGGTCATATATATTCTGGGAACTGGACTGGAACTCAACACTCCTGGTTTGTTTAGAAAGGTCTTGACCGATCCATTTTCCACAAGTTATCAGAATGATTACGTTGACAATTTCTCTCAGTTTGTTACTGACTTTCTTATCATGTGAGTTTTTTTTTGTTCAATCTACCTTTGTTCCCCTCTCAATGTTAGTCTCCTCCAGGAATGTAAAAAACTCAGACATCATTTCATCAGCATTAATGTTTACTTTTTTGTTTTCTTTTTAAAGATGCCCAGTCGGGGATTAACTTGAATCAACCAGAGGGAAAGAGGCAGAGAGCGGCCTTTCTCAAAGGCACTCTGAAACTGACCTGTAAACCAGCGGGTTCGATCTTGGCAACTTCTACATGAGTTGGGTCAGACAGATTCCCAGACAGGACCTGGAGTGGTTGGTTAGCTACTATAGTTCATCCAGCAATAACTATGCCCCGGCGATTAAGGATCGATTTACTGTGTCCAAAGACACTTCAAACAATATTTTCACATTGGATATGAAGAGCCTGAAGATCGAAGACACCACCATCTTTTACTGTAGAAGATATCACAGCGAGAGGAACCAAGGGAGGACCCTTTTAAAAACAGCTAAAGGGAACGTTTGTCAAATCCATTGTAAACTGACGGTCAGTGCAAGTTTTAAATGCAGTTATACCAACTGTGATTGAAGCAGACCTCAGGTTGCCACTAACAAAACTATCAAATAGGAAGTTAAAAATCACACAACACCAGGTTATAGTCCAACAGGTTTAATTGGAAGCACACTAGCTTTCGGAGCGACGCTCCTTCATCAGGTGATTGCCTGATGAAGGAGCGTCGCTCCGAAAGCTAGTGTGCTTCCAATAAACCTGTTGGACTATAACCTGGTGTTGTGTGATTTTTAACTTTGTACACCCCAGTCCAACACCGGCATCTCCGAATCATCAAATAGGAAATGTACCATCAAAACTAACAAACTAGGTAATACAATGGGACAAAGTTTTGGGCATGTCTTATGTACTGCTGATGCTTCTATCAATTAAATGTTTGGGCATAAGTTAGTTTTTGTATATCTGACAGCTCTGTGTTATGTAAACAATGACATTAAATTTGAAATATGATTAGATTGGATTCCCTAAGAAAGTATGGAAACAGTCCCTTCAGCCAAACAAGTCCACACCAACCCTCCGAAGAATAACCCACCCAAACACATATTCCCTCACAGTAATGTGTCAAACACTATGGGAGGGACCAATTCACCTGGCCTGCATATCTTTGTACTGTGGGAGGAAGCTGAAACACCTAGAGGAAACCCGCGTAGACACAGGGAGAATGTACAAATTCTACATGGGCAGTCACCCCAGGCTGAAATTGAACCTTGGTCCCTGGCGCTGTGGGACAGCAGTGCTAACCACTGAGCCACCATGCCGCCATGCAATCAGTACTAAATATCTATTCCACATGAAAAATGAGACCCAGAGTATAGAACAGATGATGAGTGCAGCTTCTGTACTGCTCGGCATCGCTGTGATACGACAATACAGGGATGGCACTACAATTATGATCAATACAAAAACATATTCAGCCCACATTGTTTGAAACACGTCATTGTTTACTTCTACAAACCATCTAAACTCATATTAGTTCTGTGGGGTTTTATGCAAATATCACTGTTTAATATGCAAAGTGATGATAATTATTGGTGCACCTGTTGGTGATTTTGAGAATCAGCTCATATGTTACTCTATCAAGTATGTAACGATATAATCATTTATCAAGAATGATCAGTATCCATTAGTGCAATTATAATGTGATGAAGATTTATTGCGTCTTTATTTTGCCCGTGGCAGATTTTTAGCTTGTTTTATGCAGAGCCCGTTATTGTGTGGCCCAGACAGAGAATGTAACACTATGACTATTTTCCTTACTGGGTCCAGGGACCATGGTGAAGGTGACTACAGGTAAGAACCTTAAACTTCCTTAGTCTCTTTTTTTAAAACTTTCTATTCGTGTGAACAATTCCTGAATTTAATGAAACTCAGATTCTGCGCTGAGCTTGGTTTGGTTCTAATTGATTTTTGTTACAACTGATTGTAAACTTAAATTAACTTCCAATAAATAGCTAAAGTGGTGATAGTGGATTCAGTTGCTTGGTGGATTGTTTTAAAATCAGATGGGCATTATGTGTGGCTGGTTACCTGAAAAACCTTAACTGTCTTAATCATAAGGTATAAATAATACTGAATGTCAGTGACACCCACTATCTGTGAGTTTTATTATTGAAAACAAATGCTATGATTTTAAAGATGTTTGAAATATTACCAAACATAATGAAAATATGCTAAAATACCATTATTAATTTCTTGAATATATTTCT
Source organism: Chiloscyllium plagiosum (assembly GCF_004010195.1). Lineage (NCBI taxonomy): Eukaryota > Metazoa > Chordata > Chondrichthyes > Orectolobiformes > Hemiscylliidae > Chiloscyllium > Chiloscyllium plagiosum. Next base: position 43,346,361 of record NC_057742.1, read on the forward strand.
CAGTTGCATACTGTTCTTAACATGATTGTATTTTGTTGATAAGTTTGCTAATTTTGTTGATGACAAGCGCTTTAGCGAGATTATCTTTCAAGATTACTTTTAATTACTAATATTTATGAAGTTCTTTGTTTTTCCTGAATCGTTTCTGCATTTGGCAAACTCATGTGACAATTGTTTTTTCTGCTTGATTGAAAACATTATATCTGTTTGTAACTGTCTGAAGAGCAACTTAAGGCAGAAATATGGAAACATGAGAAATGAATAAAAACCTGACTTTTTTAGTGCATTGACTTTAAAAAAAACTCAGATCTAATTGTAAACTAAGTAAAGTCTGTTTTGAATGGAGGTTTGCTCGCTGAGCTGGAAGGTTCATCTTCAGATGTTTCATCACCATACTGAAGCTGCATCTGAAGGCTCACTGATGATGTTATCTAGTATGGCAACGAAACGTTTGCAAACTAACCTTCCACCTCAGCAAGCAAATCTACACCCAAAACCTCTACCTGAGCTACAAATCTTCTCAAAACTCACTAGTCTGTTTTGAGTAACCTCATTCAAACTAAAATTTGGGACTAAAATTTTAAACTGCCAAATTGATCAGATTTTGTAATTGAGACTAAACTTATGATAACATGTGATTATAATGTGTAATGTTTGTCCATTGAACTAATGTTGTTTTGACCTTAAAGTGATTAATCAATATATGCCTCCAACTGCTCTACTGTGCACTGCGCAAAATTGACATGATCAGGAAATGTACAGGTTTTAGTAAATTGAACGGTTGCCGAAAATGTTAATGTTTTAAATATTATTAAATAAGTCACCTCATAAACAAGACTGCTGTTGTGACTTCTTGTTTCTATTCAATTTAGTTATTAGCTTGCTTGATGGTGAGCAATTTTATTGAATTCCAATTTGGGATTTTTTTTATGTGAGGTTACATTATGTTCTATGTTCTGTTGAAAATATATGCAGAGCCAGTTCTGCTGCAAACACATCATTGTTCCTCCGTGCTATGATTTAATGGGTTTTTTTTTCTGTTGAGGACAGAATGTGCTTGGATAATTTTTTAATATCTTTCTGAAGCTGTTTCTGGTTTCAACATTGTTTTTTCTTTCTGTTTACATGGTTGGTGACAGTGAATCGCTCCGGTTTCCTCACTGAATGCAACTAGCATGCGAGTTGAACTTTCCTGAAGTGAAAGGCAAATAGCAATGGTTTTGGAAATGAAGGAAAAAAACTTTGGGCACGATTTTTATTTAGAAGTAATAATTGAGGATTAATCGAATCCACTCCATGCATTCCAAATTCAGAATTCACTTATCTACTTCAATCACAAGGTATTTATTTAAGTAGTTTACAAGTCACAGAAAAATATAAATACAATTTAAAAAAATAATGTACTAAAAGTTCTTGCTATTGAGTAATAATGCCATGACTATGACATCATTCATCAAGAGTCACCTTTCAATTCCACTGTACACTACACACAGATTTTGCTCCTGGAAAAGATCATTGGCAAAAACAATTTAAAAATTCTGCCCGAAATATTTCGGTGAAGAGCAGATCAACTTCACTGCATTCACCATTTCACAAGTAACTTGAATTAATTAATTATGTCCCTGATTAAACTAGATTTGAAGGAAAAAACTAAAACATTAAATGAGTGATTTGGTCTGAACAGTTCTGGCTTTAGGTGTTCCCAATCGGTTTGTTTTAAATAAATAGTTATATTTTACAACAACATACCAACTGAAGAATCATTCATTAGGAAGCAACTGCTATATTGGATTATGTGAGCAAGGCTAGATTTCGAAATAATTAAAATAAATATCATGAACGCATACAGGAATACTTGCTGTGAATCCAGAGAATGGGTTTTATGTCAATTCATTCAGACATATGCAGATTGCACAAGTTTACAGAAGACAGGAACTAAAGGGTAATACAGCACATTGTTAATACAAATGGAAAATAGGGTAATATTTATTTTAAGTAATATACTTGATCGATTATTGCAATGTAGCAACCTAAAGGAGATTACTCTGGCGATCGTTAAGTGTGACGATCATTTATTCAGACATCAGTTAAAGCGGGCAGAAACAGCTTTTCAATCCACACATCTTTTAAAATTCATTACAAGTTCATTACAAAGAAGCGAAGAAAATGAACTTGCCATTGTAATGCAAACCTGACAGTAAATATATGCCCGAATTTATTCAACAGAAATGCTGTTCCACAATGGAATGCGGTATTGGCTTTGTGCAGTGCGTGCAAAATCTCCAACGTTCAAGAAATGTTTTAAGAATAAGTAAAAATAATTTAGAGAATAATCCCATTTTCTCCGGAGCTGTCCATAACCTAAATAATTTTGTTAATTACAATGACTTAATAAGTTTATTAAATCAGTGGTTATCTGTATTCATTGCAAAAAAGTTCTTGTTCGTATTAATGCTTATCCTTTGGTTAATTCCTCTTAGAGAAGTTAAATTACAGCGAATACATTTGACATGATGAATTAAGCAGCTACATCTGCTAGGATCAAGACTGTTGTACAGTTGGTTTCTGTGCTATCTCCGACAGTCCTGTCAACTGGTTCTGACCATTTGTAAATCGTCTGGTTCGGACACCTGAATTTCAGACAGTTAAATTTCATCTGGCTCTTCAGAACGACTTTTAGCTGCCAGAAATGTAATATTTGATGAGGTGCCTCAGAACTGAGAGCCTTGACTAATTGTTAGAATCAGAACAAACACTTCAGTAACAAAAGGTAGATTGCAAGAGTTTTGAAATCGGTTATTTGCAACAACGGATATTTGACTGAGCGAGGCAGAAAGAAATATGCTGCAAATTTTATTTGCACCACAATTGTTCGTGAATTATTTAGTGGCACAACGTAGAATCAGAAATTATTTTGCTTTTTTTTGAGAACCTATCATCAGCTTTTAATGTTACTATCAATGGTATAATACAATCTATTTCAATCTAAGTAGACCATGCACAGGGGTAAGAGGAAGTGAGTCCTAAGTGGAATTCCAGTGATAAGGGAATTTAATCCTTATGCAATCCCTAGTTTTATTCCTCTATATTTTCCATAGAGTTTGAACAATTCAGAAATACTATCAAAGTATTCTTGGATAATTGGTGAAATGTTACTTTCATTGTGTAAACCTTCTGTAATAATCTCGGGTTGTTGGAAGGTGTTAATAATTAACATGTTTTATGCACTGTCAAACAGGTAGACTGTTGTCCGAAATATTGTCGACCTCATTGTGTTCAGGTCTGTTGTGATGTCGTAGAAGGTGTCCCTGACTCTCAGCCAGGTGGCTTGTGTTCATTTACAACGTGTTAGAGAGGTATGTAATACCATTTCTTATCAGGTTAATTCGGGGCAAAAAAAACATTGAGTTCTTTGGGTGTTCGAATTCCACTCACAGAGACATGTGAAATCTATTCAATCATTGTCCTGACTTGTGTCTCTTACATATTAGACAGAAATTTGGCGGGGGTTAGCAACATTTTTCAAATAACTACTTGTCCATGAACTTTTGGGCATCGCTAGCTGGGGTTAAAGGAGTAACTAAAAGAAATGCTGGCTATTCCACTAGCTTTTCTATCAATATCATTTATAACTAATCCAGAATTCATCATTTTTCAAATATATTTGATGCGATTATATCAAGGCTGTTCCAGTTTACAGCAAAGCAGTGCTGTATTTGAATTTGTTTAGTACTGCATGTTTTCCGTTGAATCCAACACTTGCAACAGATGGTGATAGCTTTTCAATTAGTCTTCAATTGATATGTCAGATCATTCAGTACCTCTGCTAAGAATCCTTTTTGAACAGTAGTCAAGCAAGCTTAATCACTGTTTAAATTAACAGCTGTGAGTTCATGTGCCAAACATATGCAAACAGTTTGCTGATGAGGAGTCACTGGATGTGAAACGCTAATCTTGCTTTCTCTCCACAGGAGCTGCCAGATCTGCTGAGTTTCTTCAGAAATTTCCATCTTTATTTCGGATTAATAGCACTCAAAGTTTGTTGTTTCATTAAAAAAAGTTCTGTTCGATTAAACAAGTTGTTTGTTGAGAAAATACATTTTAACAAATTGAGAATGTTCAGAGATATTTAGTATCAGAGAATCATTGAATGTGAGTGATCTGATCTAGAGCCATTGTTTCAGAAGAAACTATATCATGAAGTAACAACACGTCCCAAAGTGCAGTGGCTGCTGTAATGGGTGGGAGTTATTTTGACAACTCAAATAGAGAATGTCAATGCTTCCATTCCAAATAATCAACAGAACATTTTAAAGAATGTATTAAACAATTAATTTGTTGAAATATTTTAATAAAAAGTGTTCACCACCGGTGCTAGCCTAACAACTGACACAATAATCGGAAATAGGAGCAGGAGTTGGATACTCAGTCCCTCGACCTTTTCCACCACTGACTTAGATCATGATGGATCTGTGAGCTAACTCCACAGGCCTCCCTTTGTGCAAAACTCTTTAACACCTCTGATTAACAAGCAAAAAGTATCCCAGATTTAATGTTCCGACTGCACATAACAAAGGGAGACACCATTTCTGAAAGACATTTCTGTGAGTATTTAAAGTGACACAGAGGCTATAATTAATTGCTCATGAAAATAAGGTTTAAATCTCTGACAATTTCCAATTCAAACATCCCAATAGTCAGATCCCTTTAATTGAACATTATATTTCTTTATTCCAGGGAAGTATAATGTATGATTGCCGTGTTACAATAAAAAGGATAGCTTCATTCTCATTATACGATTAAGAAATAGTTCTGTTAGTTCAATGAAAACACAGTGAACCCACACAGAAGGATACCATTCAGCATGTCATCTCGTGTGGACACACAAGTGCCTCAAATAATTTTCAATTCTTCCAGTGGTTATTTGCATCTGTAAACAGGTATGGAAGTGTCAGACTTTTTATATCTCCTTGACAAACCAGTTGTTATTACCTTACTTGAATTGCTGAAGTTCGTGTGGTATTAGAACATTCAGAGCGCTGTTAGAAAATGAGTTCCATGGTTGTGATCCAGAAAGGGTAAAGGTGCAGTGAAATAGTTGCAAGTCAAAATGGAGTGTGATTTGGAGGAGAGCTTTCAGGTGAAGCACATACATGCAAGTTTGCCTTTACAAAGATCACAGTTTTGGAACGTGCTGCCGAAGGAACATGTAAACATACAAATTAGAAGCTAAAGAAGGCACCTCGGCCCCTCTAGAATGCTATTTCATTCATGAGATCATCATACATCTTGCTGCTTGACAGTCTTTCCAACACCTGATAAAATTGAACCTGATTGTTTGCTGTTCAACTAAAGAATTGTAAAACTTTGTGATTCTCTGCCACAGAAATTGATTCACATCAAAATATTAAATGATTTCAAGAAGAAGATAGTTTATTTCAATCCTTCAAAAATACCATGAGTATGTGGGGAAAAAAAACGAACAGGGTTGAAAGCTCTGAAAACATTGGATGTGGCATGGTTGGTCAATTTGCATGACACCAAAATTGGTGTTATAATTAACATTGACCTTTATCTAAAAGAATAACAAGATCTTGATCAGATGGGTTAATGGGCTGAGGGGTGGCAGGCAGAGTTTAATTTATATGAATATGGCGTGTTGCATTTTGAAAATACAAATCATTTCACAACTTAAGAGTTAATAGTAGGGCCTGGGGTAGTGCTGTCGAACAGAGAGTCCTGGGGGCTCAGAGACATAGATTCTTGAAAGTATTGTCTCAAGTAGCTGGCATGGTGAAGGTGTTTGGCATGTGTGCCTTCATTGATGAGAGCATTGAGTTTAGGGTTGGGATATTGTGTTGCAACTGTTCTGGATATTGGAATGAACTGCCAGAGGAAGTGGTAAATGCAGAGACAGTTACAACATTTAGAAGACATTTAGGAACTGGATAGGTCTGGATGAATGTAGGCCAAAGGCAGACAAATGGAATTAGTTTAATTTTTGAACTCTGATCAGCATGGATGAGCTTGACTGAATGGTTTGTTTCTGTGCTGTATGACTTTGTAACTCTCTGACTTTATGGTGGAGTAGGCTCCAAGTTGGAAGGTGGTGAGCTAGTGAGGGTTTGGAGTGGTAATATGGTGGAGCTTGAGTTGATAGGCTGTGAGGTATTGAGTGGCTGCTGGGTAAGCTTGTATACACATAGTCAGGCAGGGTGGCATCAAGGCAAATGGCAATAGTCACAAAGATAATTTGGTCGAATTGTGCTTGGTAGGTGAGGGGCAGTTTGAGCTGAAGTGCAGGAGGTCTGCCTGTGCTAAGCTGGTTAGTTGGAGGTGGGCACGGTGCCAGGCTGGTTCAGGGGTAGAAAGTCACTGTGATGAAGTGGCAGGTGGATATGATGTTGAAATGCAAAGCTCACAATCTAGCGAAGTGGCAAACAGTAAAGGACAGCTGGGTATGAAGCTAGGATGCAATGTATATAGGTTGACTTGGGTAAGTTGAAAGGTCAGTGATCTAGGGAGTAGAGAGAGGTTGTGAAAATAATGTTGCTAGGTCCAGTCAGGGCCAGATTCACCACAGACCAAGTGCAGGGTGGCAGGACTGAAATTGACTGAAAGGAATTGAGATGACATGTCCATCTGGAGTATAGAACAGAGAACATTACAGCACAGCATAGGCCCTTCAGCCCTCAATGTTACGCCAATTTGTGGAACCAATCTGAAGCATATCTATCCAATACCATTCCATTTTCATCCATATGTTTATCCAGTGACCAGTTAAATGTCCTTCAAGTTGATGAGTCTACAAGAGTTGAAGACAGTGCATTCCATGCCCCTACTACTCTCAGAGTGAAGAAACTATCTCTGACATCTGTCCTATATCTATCACCCCTCAATTTAAAGCTATGTCCCCTTGTGCTAGCCATCACCATTTGAGGAATAAGGATGTCACTCCTCACCCTATCTAACCCTTATATGTCTCAACTGAGTCACCTCTCAGCCTTCTCCTCTCTTATGAAAACAGCCTCAAGTCCCTCAGCCTTTCATCATAAGACCTTCCCTCCATACCAGGCAACATCCTAGTAAATCTCCTCGACACCCTTTCCCAAACTTCCATATTCTTCCTATAATGTGGTGACCAGAACTGTACACAATATGCCAAGTGCTGTCGCACCATGTCGCATCATGACCTCATGGTTCCGAAACTCAATCCATCTACAAATAAACTCTAACACACCGCATGCCTTCTTTGCAACCCTATCAAACTGGGTGACAACTTTTAGGGATCTATGTACATGCACACTGAGATCTCTCTGATCATCGGCACTACCATTATGGATTGCCTCGGATGTGTGTACCTGTCTTGTGATGGGGGTCCTTTGTTCTGGGGCTGAATGGGCATGAAGGAGGGGAGGAGCCATCAATGTGAGTGGAAAATTACGTCTGGACAGAAAGTGAGAGTGGTAGTTAGTCTGACAGATTGGAGTTTTGGCATTGAAATGCGTGTCAGTCTAATAATTTCTGAGGTTAAAGAGCACTTGTTAATTTCTCAAATCATACTTACATAAATGCTCAGCTCAGTTAGCTGTAACACTCCAAGGTCTCTGAAAGTTAATGATCCTCCATTTTTCAGAGACCTCCAGAATTCAGGTAATTGTCAATTAGAAGTTTCAACTTCCAGACACTTGACATAAGGTCAGCTGTGACAGAGATCTTCACAGTCCCAGTGCTCAGCTCCTGCCTGAGCTGCTGCTGCTGTGACCTTCTTCCCTGAAGAACATCCTGACTTGCATTAATAAGTGAGGAAGGGTCACAGGTTCTGAAATGTTCACTCTGCTTTCTCTTCACAGGTACTGCCAGATGTTTGTTTTTTCCAGCAATTTCTGTTTTTTTTTCTGATTTCCAACAGTATGGTGCACAGTAGAGCAACATGGTGGCTCAGTGGTTAGTATTGCTGCCTTTAGTGCTTGGGACCTGGGTTCTATTCCAGCTTCAGGTGACTGTCTATGTGGAGGTGGCACACGTGCCTGCGTGGGTTTCCTCTGGATGCTCTGATTTCCCTCCCAAAGTCCAAAGATGTGCAGGCTAGGTGAATTAGCCATGCTAAATTGTCTGTGGTATTGAGGCATTTGGACTTTAGGTTCATTTGTCAGGGTTAAATTTAAAGTAATAGGGTAGGGGAATGAATCTGCTTGGGTTACTCTTCAGAGAGCCAGTTTGGACTTGTTGGGTCAAATGGCTTGTTTTCATAATGCAGAATTTATATGAATCCTCATTTACTTGGTTTGCATTTCGTGAAACGTCTCCACTCTTCACTTGCAATCCAATGAAAGTGTCAACTGGCGAGATTTTCAAACAGTTACTGGTGGTGAGTTCAATGTGTTCCAATTTCTAAATTATATGGTAATGGTCAAGGTAGAAGGCATTTTTCTGGAAAGGGAACCAAAAGATCACAATCAATAACTGATAGGAAACAAAAATAAACTCAAGTTATGCTGTAGATTTTAGTGGGAACATACTGGCATACGTTTACAGCTGACAATGTGTTTGAGTAACTAATAAGGTTGATTTAACAGAAAATAACTTGCTAAATTGGTCATTCTTTCCAGGAGACACCATCTCCCCCCATACTTTACGGCTTAGTCTCCTCCTGTCAGCAGCACAATACCGAAGGTTCTATATCTTTGGTTTTTTGGCAATGGACTATTCCCCTGACATCACCAAGGTGACCTGGAAGAAGAGTGGGGAACCAATCATGACTGGATTGAAGACTTACCCTTCAGTGAGAAACAAGAAGGGAACTTACATCCTGAGCAGCCAGATAACTCTGACCGAGTCAGAGGCAGATTGCCCCAGCAAAATCTACTGTTAGGTTCAACATATGGGGTCACAGAACAGCACTGGAATGCCATATGTTAACAAGTGTTGTGGGAACTGAGATAAACAGAACATTTTTGATTAACCTGAATAAGGCATTATTTATAACACTTTCCACAGAATCATAGAGGCATACAGCACAGGAAAAGGTCCTTTGGTCAATCCAGTCCACGCCTATCAATAACAACCACCTAACCATTCCAGTCCAACATGACGGCACCTGATCCATTGTCTTGTGGGACTTGCCATTGCGAATATGCATTGAAAAACTTCTTATATATTATGAGGGGCTCAGCCACTACATGACTTACAGGCACTGAGCTCTAGGTTCACACCATCCTCTGTTTGATTTTGTTTTCCCCTGAGATCCACACTAAACCTCCTGGCCTTACCTTAACCCTATGCCGCTAAGGCATTGATCCTTCTATCAAGGGGAAAGATTTCTGCCTATGCCTACCATAATTCCAGACATCTCAATTATCTTCACCCTCATTCCTCTTTGCTCCAAGGAAAACACCAGTCTATCTAATCTAATTTCATAATTAAAACTCTCCAGCTCAGGAAAATTCCTGGCAAATCTCATCAATGCTGCCTTCAGTGTAATCACTTTCCTTCGATCGCATGCAGTCCTAAACTGTACACAATACATCAGTGTGGCCTAACCAGCGTTTCATTCAGTTCCAGTATCATCTCCCTCCTCTTAAATTCAATGGCTCGACTAGTAAAAGCAAATAACCTCCACACCTTCTTGGCCTCTTTATCCAGCTGTCACAGTACATTAAGGGATGGATTGGAATATACACCAAATATCCTAAGTCCTTTCCAGGCTTCTGCCATTCAACACCCAATATCTTGCAGTATCTTCTGCCCCAGTGCATCAACTTACACTTATCCAGAATGATTTCCATTTGCCATTTCTCTGCTTATATGGCCAAACCTTCTATATCCTCCTGCAAAGTAAAGCTATTATGTTCATTACTTACCAAGACATGGCAATTTTCATTTCATTTGTGAACTCACTGATCAACCCTCCTACTTTTTCATCTAAATCATTTGTTGCTAAGAGAAAACACAAAGAAATTAACATTGATCCCTGCAGAGCCCCACTTGACATGCATTTCCAGTCACAAAAACATCCTCCGACAATTATTCTCTGCTCCCTGCCACTCAGCCAGTTCTGGATCCAATTCGTCAAATTAATTCAGATCCCATTGGCTCTGATCTTTGCTGTCGTCTGAACATCAACTTACCTCTTTGAAAACTACCAGCAAAGTGCTTAGACATGACTTCCCCTCAATACAACCATGCTGAAAATTGTTGATTAATTTTCCAAATAAAGTCTAATTCCGCACCTCTTTTGTTCCAATAGTTTCCCTACCACTGAGCCTAGACAGGCCTTTGTTTCATTGTTTATACCATCCTCTGTCCTACATAACAGTACTACACTGGCTGGTCTGCACTCATTTGGTCCCTGTGGCCAGACAGGAATTCTAAATTATTGCCAGCAACTCAACTATTTCATCCTCTGCATCGCTCAATAGCTTGGCATACATTTCATCTGCCTTGCAAATATAACTACTTTTCATCCAGCAGGATAACACAGAACATCACATCACCTCTCCTAATTTCTGAAAGTACATCACAACAATTCTCCATGAAGTCTATACCCACATTGTTCCTCTTACTAGTGAACATCGACACAACACATTTATTTTGACCATAACAGAATCCTTTGGCTCCACGCCAATAATAACACTTAATGGGCATTACTGTTTCCCAAATATCCTTTTATTATGAATGAGCCTGTAACTTGTTTTAATATTCTCCTTTATGCTGACTGCTATTATTTTCTCATGGTCCCTTTTGCTCTTTCTCCCTAATTTCTCTTTCTTTCAAACTCCCCCTTGCACATTCTGTACTTCATCAGAGTTTCTATTGTTTTGAGACTTCAGTGTATACCGTAAGCCTCCCTTTGACGTCCAGAGATCGCTGCATCCTTGGTCCCATGTTGTGGCTTCATGGCCAAAATGTCGTCCCTGTGCTTGTGTTGTTTCTGTCTTAAATGTGTCACACTGCTCTGACTCAGATTTACCAATAAGTCCGCTCTGGTCAAATCATTACATGGTCTTATTAAAATTGTCTTTCCCCCTTTCAGAACTTTGGTTCAGACTTTTTCCTATCCCTTTCCAGAACAATCTGGAATCCAACAGATTTATAATGTCTGAAATGCGCTCCACCATTGATGTTTTAACCACTTGGTCGAGTTCATTACCTAAAGTTAAGTCCAGGTTCACCCCTTTCTTGCAAAGACTGTATTAAAACTGTCTGTTGTAAACATATTATTAAAATATTCTCCTGGGAGGTATTTTCAGAATTCTGATCCCTCTAATTTTTTGACACGATAAATATCCAAGCCTACGCTGAGGAAATTAAAATCCTCTTTTTCTCATTAGCACTTTCCTGAAATTTGCCCAGGTATTTGCATTTCTCGATCTTCTGACCCTACAGTGAAGTCTATAGTGCTCTCCCAGCAGTTATAGAACATAGAACATAGAAGAATACAGTGCAGTACAGGCCCTTCGGCCCTCGATGTTGCGCCGATCCAAGCCCACCTAACCTACACTAGCCCACTATCCTCCATATGCCCATCCAATGCCCGCTTAAATGCCCATAATGAGGGAGAGTCCACCACTGCTACTGGCAGGGCATTCCATGAACTCACGACACGCTGAGTAAAGAACCTACCCCTAACATCTGCCCTATACCTACC